>NW_023494803.1:23852264-24127264 GCF_904425465.1 Colossoma macropomum | reverse complement strand
CTGTGGCGGCACATAACAAAAACACTACTGGATGAGTGAGAAATCCGACCGGTTCCCTCTGCATTAAAGCCAGGTTAGATCAGGAGTCACAACACAAATGTTAAGAAGAGCCATTTTGTCCTTTCAACAAAAATCAAACCACCTTGGGAGCCACAACATTTAATGTCCAGTATGTCTCAGTATGTGATAATGTCCTAGTATAGGCTAAACAATATAAACGAGAGCGCAGATTTACTTCGCTCTGCTTTAAGCTTCAGCTATAGCCGCTTTCCTCCCATCTCCGCCAGAAAACTTTTCCTCAGAAGTAGATCAGTTAAATGTCTCTCAACGTTCGGCTGTTTTACGAGGCTGAAGTTGCTTCTTACTCTCCAGCTTCTTGTTCGAATTTTCCCGTTCCACCTTAAATTCTAACTGAGGCGCCGAATGTAAATGCGGCACCATTTAAGGTGGAACGGGAGAATTTGAAAGAGAAGCTGACTTCAGCTTCGCCACTTTTTTAGTGTTTGTCAGTCTCTCGTTGCAGATTTAATGTACCAGGAAACCAACTGCGCTGCTTATAAATGCGAATAACGTATCGTTGCTATGTGACCTGCAGTCTGCATGCCGGTTCTCAGTTGTTGTGAAACAGGGCTTTAGCACTATGTTGCACATGTCCTGTCTCAAAGATACTTTACTGACACAGCGATCCCCCCCGTCTCTACAACGAGACCAAAAGTTATAAAATCACTAAAGAAAACGGGTAGAATAGCTGTAACATGTGCTGCGTGGTCATCCATTACCACTGGATCTTATTTCACCGTAACTGTCTCTATATTCTGTGTATATTTTGTGTATATTTAATATATTTCAGTTGGTTTTTCTTGTATTTTTATGTTTACTTATTTACTTTCTGTAGAGTGATTAGCTGAGCCTCACCACAAGCATTTCAACGCATAAATGTCTTGACATGTTGTGCAATAACTTGAAACTTGAACTCGAAACTTGAGCTCACACAATGAGAAAATATAAATGCTATATAGAAAAAAAAGATGCATCGAGATGCATTGATAATCGTTTTATAATCACATCGCAGCCCTCTGAATCGTAATCGAATCGAATCGTGAGGTGCCTAGAGATTCCCACCCCTAATGTAGAGTAAGAATTTATTTCTTGAAAATTGTATACTAAGTTGGCAGTACAAGGATCTGTCTGCAGTCAAATTAGCATGGTCGATAAATGTGAGATAGCCAATCAGATTTCACCTTTTACCCCAAACTTGTATTTGTAATATATGGTAGGTACAGTGAGGGCTTAATACGGGGGTGTCAAACTCAACCACTAACACGGCACACCACAACATATTAAACAATCTCAAAAATTCTGTGTGCCAGCTTTGTTTTTATTTCATTTTTACTTAACATTTTGCCATGACCTGAATGGGTCAAAAAAAAATATTCCAAAACTGCAACAGCAAAACAGTTCATAAATACTTATTCAAAAATAATTCTAAATAAAAATAAATTGTTTTAGGTAGTCTTTTTTAATCTAAATTTAAATTTGCTTGAACGAGACACCAGGCATTTTTTTGTGTAACCACTGGCCCGCACACTATGGAACACACATTATGTTGCAGTGCATGCTGGGGACTGTACTGCATCTCATATATTATACATATATATAGTTCACTGATCAGCTAACATGGTCAAGCTTGAAGGATATTAGTTTGCTAGGAAATAAAATAATAAAGTTAGCTAGCTGTTTTTTTTTTATTAACATTTGAGCCTCTTGTTTTTTCAAAGTGCTTTGTTCCACTCATAATGATATAGCACAATATATTGACCCTATCATCATACTACTTTTTTCCCATACACATGTAGTCCAAATGTGGAAATATTTTCAAATAAAATAAACGTAACATAGTTTGACATAGGGCCGTCATGATCATGAAATTTTAACTGACGATTGTCATACAAATAATCGCAATAATGTAATAATGTACACACACTATTATAATGAAGAATGTCAAATCCGACAAATCGCCTCCTCCATATTTTTTTTTCTCATTGGGCTTGAAACCAAAATGTGCCCACAGCGGTGATGTTGTGTTTGGCTTCACAACTAAGTCCGAATCCATGTTTGTTTTAAAAGCTGCTCATGACAAGTTGTTCGGAAATTATGTGTAAAATAGTTTGCTTGCACGTTCTCACAGTTTGTCTATCGAATTGAGTGTGATTTACGAATGCAACTTGCACAACACTAAGCCACATAAGCTTCCACTTGTTACCAGTGCTAAAACTAAATAGGCGAACTTCACACACCAAATGTGTCTTGGCCGATCAGCTACATTTGGATTAAAAAGATGATGAGATTTTTCCTTTCAAACAGTAATTAAGATGAACTCATTCAGATGTGCTCATTCAGTTATTTGCCTCACCTTATTTGTTGTGATGAAAATGCACATAACTTATATTCTGTTTGTTTGGCTTGAAATAAAATAACTAGAAATGATTGCAGTCAGCGCAAATCATTGTGGTTAGCTCAAATATTCGAGATCAGGCAGTTATGTAATAATCGCGTCAAGTCTAGTTTAACATATTACACAGCAATATAGTGTTATCTGATGCTATACCTGATGCCTTTTTTCCTGAATTCACCCTACCAAGTACAGGATAACTGTGCTCACAAGCCAAGAGCTATTAGCAATGTTTATTTTAAATAGTGTAAAAAAGAATTACAGCTCACTCTTGAAGTAGACTTGCTTATATTTGTTATTTTCTGTCTTGTTTGTGTGTGTGTGTGTGTGTGTGTGTGTGTGTGTGTGTGTGTGTGTGTGTGTGAGAGAGAGAGAGCTGTTTGAGAGAGATAGAGAGATACAGAGTGGATTAAGGGTGTTTAAATTTGATGCATAAGGTCATGTCTCTGTAGTGTTATTATGACATCATCTGTGCTGGCTGGAGTTCATTACACACTGAACAGAGCAATCGAACAACATGAGCGCACACACACACACACACACACACACACACACACACACACACACACACACACATGCAGAGACTTCCTCTCTATCTCTCTCTCTGTCTTTCCATCTCTGTTTATGGTGGTGGTATCATAACTAAACTCTGTTCCATTTCACTGACTGCAAGAACTACTATTAGCACAGTTTGTAGAATTGAACAACCTGAAATGTGTTTGGGGGAAAGAGACTGAGTGAGAGAGAGAAAGAGAGAGAACGAGAGCGAGAGAGTGAGAGTGTGGGTAACACAAAGCAGCGTAGAGACACATATACAAACAGGGAAGCCTAGATGAATTGCTGTGTGTGTGTTTGAGAAAGAGAGTAAGTGAGTGTGAGGGAAAGACAGAGAGAGAGAGAGAGAGAGAGAGAGGGAGAGAGACAGAGACAGAGAGAGGTAGAGAGAGAGTGTGTCTGGTGGTAGATGTCGACATGTGGTTAGGCCGTTACAGGCAGACAGCCAAGAGTAGGCAAGGGGGCGGGGGTCTCCCTCCCTTACAGACACACACACACACATACTTACATACACTGGTGCGGGCACACAAACACACACACACACACACACATAAGCACGCGCACAAACAGCTAAATATAGAGTGCTGCTGAGGCCTCACTCTCACATGTGTGCATTAGCAGCCGAGTACAAACAAACACCACACACGACAACCCACTCACACATGCGCATGCACACACACTCACGCAAACACAAACAACTGCAAGACGAATAAGATAAAGAGACTGAGGCATTTCCTTTCTCGAGAGCAAATAGTGCCATTCATCATATCATGTTGGTGAGTGTATGTGTGTCTGAGAGCAAATGTCTTTCACTTTTGAAGCTTTTCAACAACATTCAGTGCTGAGTAACTATGACCAGAGACAGTGACAGAGAGAGAGAGAGAGAGAGACAGAGAGATGGGGGGGGAGAGAGGGACAAAGAAAGAAAGAAGAGAGAAGAGAAAGAGAGAGGGCAACGAAAGAGTGGAAAAAAGAGGGAGAGAGAGAGATACAGAGAAATACTACACTCCCAGAGGAAATATATTTCCTATCACACACACACACACACACACACGCACACACACAAAACAGGTGACCTGTTATTCTGCCGGGTCACAGAGTAATGTAAGCTCTGCAGCTGGTACATAAATATGACTTTGAGAGCAGAGTCCAAGGTAACTCGACACACATCTACAGCTGTGCAAAAACATGCACACACACCCTCCCTGTAGTTGAGTTCTACCCTACAGTAAGTCCTCTGAAGTACTGCAGTAAAGGAGGGGAGAAGAGGTGAGAATGATGAAAGCATAAATGGAAAAAGAGTGGCTCTTCTCCTTGTTACTCTGTCTCTCCTGATGAATGTGTGTGGGGTTTTAATGATGACATGCCTCTGGAATGTACCCGACAAAATTAAACAAGTCAGTGAAGTCACAGCTGTGGGCCCTGTGGCCCTCATACATACTCCACTAAAACATTAAACATGTGCATGTGTGTATAAAGCCTCACAAGGGCTGCATAATATATTGTTTGCTTGGTACTGATAAAACTCAATATCAAGATATTTTCTATATATATCATGTTATCACCATATTGGATGACAATTAAGTTTGGGTTAATAAATTTAAAGCTGCACTATGTAAGATTTTGTTAAAATGGAAAGAAGTAGCATTACTGACAATGTAAAGCCGGAAATAACAATAAAAAAAAGTCAGGAGCATCACGTCAGATTTTGTTGGAGTTTTTGGACCACGTCATACATCTTTAGGTATTAAGGTCACCAGCACAGGCTCAAAATGAAGGTTCGGCTCAATGTTTAGGTCTCAAATGCAAAATCAACACTGTACAGAGGAAGATATGATGACGAAGATGGTTCACTTACGTCCTCAAAAGATGTCAGTTCTCTTTAAGGGGTCCGAAGCACAACCAGTGTAATAAAATGTTTTTCTACATGTTGCATGCAATTACATATTTCCACCAGAGAGATCTCCAAAACTTACTTAAGTTCAGCTTTAATGAAACAGGCATCCTGAATACACTGTACTGAAACAATGTCTTACAAACCTGACAGAGCTTGTTCTGATTGAACTGCTTTCTCACTAAAGGGAACTTTACTCAGTAAATAGAACCAAACAGAAACTAGATAAAAAAAAAAACTAAGGTTATTACTCATTTATTTTTATAAAGTGCAGATACACCACATAGGAACAGTCATGAACAGTAATAAAAAAGCACCATTAAACATCAAACCCAAGCACAATTTATGTCTCACATATATAGACTAAATGGAATAAATCAATTTCACACTTTCGTATTAGCTAACAAATTTTAACTTTTGATTGTCTTTCTCAGTGCACATTTGAAGCTACATATAACCTACTGGCATTCTGTAGTCTGGTTCTTGATTTTAATTCAATGTAGTAATACAGAAATGCTCAGAGGCTGTGAGCAGCACTATAAGTCACTGACTGTGCATATCAATGTCCAATGTTAGCGGTGCCTGTGCCTTCATTGAAACACTGGCTCTGAATTTCTGTGTGACAGAATGTGTGACATCCGCCTGATGCATCCAGTGTATCCTATCATAAAAATATATTTTTCATGGTTGTGAGAAGAAAACCTTGTATCTCCATTATTGTCATTTTTCAGTTTTTGACATAATTTGAAAATGCCTCTTGCCCTGTACATTGTGTGTAAGTTTCATGATGAATGGACCAAAAGAAGTGGCCAAAATGACTTGGAAAAAAGTCTGGTTACATAGACTTACACTAAATGTAATGTATGTTTTTCCTTTTCCTGTAAAGTTATCATTTGGAGATAAGAGGTTTTCTTCTGACAACAGCGTTTGGAAAGACATTTTTTTGAATAACGCCTTACGAATTTGAGTATTAAATTCGAAATGTCCACCCCTTGTAACAATGTAAAGTACTGTATTGTAGTGTTCAAGGTGACACTCACGATTTTATATGCACAGGCATTAAACAATACATTCAACAATCTGAACCAAACTGTGTAGTCATTTTAATACAGCGTATATTGCGTGAGGTGTTAAAATCACCTTCTCTTTACCTTGAGGCACATTAGCTTGGGCATAACTTGTTAGCTTGTGGCTAGAACATTAGCTTGCGGCTTGTGGGCCTGTAGCTAGTGTGTTTGAACACACTACACAGAAAAACAATTCAGCGCTGTGGTTGTTAAAATGAGATGATATTTGTTGTTTATAGTACAAAGCACAGTTTTTGTTGTGTTTATTTGGTGCTAAGAAATACACCTGTATGGATCACTTGCGCTTAGCATGCGTTTTGAATCAAGAGACTACCGTATGGTATTAACTGGCATTATGAACATTTTCTTGTGAGCTGTCAATATCCTGAAGAATCTTGGATTATTTGGATTCATCCACATCCTGCGGCTATTTAGCTCAATCAAGGCAATCATTTGATGCAATAAATACAAACGGTAAGCCGACGTCCCATTTATATGTCTCATTAACAATTTATGCATTTTTGTTTCTGAATGTGTTTTTAATATATTATAAAGCATATTGAAATCATGGTATAAACCAATAAAATTGAGATATGGTTACTTTGTCACTAACACGCACTCTCAGACAAACAATCACAGAAGGACACACCTAAATATGCAGACACACAGAGTTTCTGACATACAGTTAAAAGCAGCCAGACCTGTGCTGCTGCTGATATGCAAATCTTTCTCTCTCTCACGTCTTTCATGCACACACACACAGCCACACACTCACACTCAGTCATTGTAGCTTTACTGGTATGGGCACAATAGCAAGACCAAACTGTTCAAATGAATGAAGCTACCTGAAAATGGTAACCCACAGACGTTCTCACCCCAGGCACTACTTTTACCCGCACACACGTGCGACACAGTGCTAATTGTCTGTCAGACAGTCACACATATTGACTGGCTTTCATCCCCAGAGTGAGTGTCTGTCTTCTCTCCCTTACAGATGCACGCGCACACACACACACAAAGCTACCAAGACCACCAAGCCACAGTAGAAATGTCTGGCTGATTTAAAGAGGAAAAAAAGAGAAAGAGAGAAAGAGAAACCAACAAACCAAAACAGTCTGCATGTGTGTGTGTGTTTGTAAGTGTAGGTCACCGTGATAGAACACTGCTGCTGACTCAGTGATATTCCACAGCTCAGAAAGTCACCAGCATGCTTTTTTATTTGATCGCTGCCACTAAACATTAGTCTGGCACAGTGAGAGTGTGTGTATGTGCGTCACAGAGGGGGAGTTTGAGGAGGGTGTGTGTGGCATTGAGTGAGACATGAAAGAGAAAGAGAGGAATGAAAAAAAGAAAAAGACAGAGTGAGAGTAAAAAAAGTGAGAGAGACAGAGGCGGAGAGAGGAGTGTTTGAGTTTGTGTGTATCTGTGTGTGTTGGCAGTGGAAGATAAATGAGAACAGAGGGATCAGTAGAGGCTGTAAAATCTGCTACAGAACCTCCTCCCCCCTCCTTTTCTCTCTCTCCTTCTCTACCACTCTCTCTCCCCCTCCTTTACCATCTCTTTCCCTTTCTACTACTCTCTCTTGCTCTCCCTCCCTCTCTACCACTCTTATTCTCTCTTCCCCTTACCCTATCATTCTCTCAGCTCCTGCCTTCTCTCTCTTTCTCCCTTTCTATTACTGTTTGTCTCTGTTTCCCTTTCTACCTTTCCCTTCTATTTGACTTGCTCATCTTCTGTCTCTCCCTCTCTCTCTCTCTCTCTCTCTCTCTCTCTCTCTCTGTCACAGTCCCTATCTCTGTCTGCCCCTTCAAACTTTCTCTTTTATACCACTCTCTCTGTCTCTCCTTCTTTTCCCTTTTATCATTCTCTCATGCTCTCTCTGTCTGTCTCTCTCTCTTTCCATTTCTCTCTCCACTGTCTTTTTCCCCATCTGCAACAGAAACAGCGCTGAAACTGACCACCACCCACATGCACCCCACTGCTCTGAATACACAAACTTACACACACATAAACACACACACACTTGTTTTCATCAAATAATCCATAACCACACTGACAAACACTGAGTAGAATTTAAAATAAGCAGACATACACACAAAAACAAGACACACTCTCTTATCTCTGCAGTCCGTTGGCCAAACAGAGCCTAGTTGCCACGGTTACCCCATTTACCCATGTAAATGGCCGTAACCCATGGTTACTCCCTGTTACGCACGGTAACCCATAGTAACACACGGCTAGCCAGTAGCCACGGTAACACACGAGGTTACATAAGTGAGCCCCAAAATCCAGTACAAGAGCACTGCGGCAGGACAAAGATCCAGTAGAATCCCTTCAGAGAGCAAGGGCTTGGAGCACGAGCTGGAAAAGCTGCTCAGCTGAATCTGGTTTTTCTATCTCTATGGCCCAGGAGTGTGGGGGGAAACGTGCAGTGTGTGTGTGTGTATGTGAGAAAGTGAGTGACTCACTCTTAGAGTAGGAGCAGGAAACCTTTTACGCTTTGACAACTAGCAGCACACACTCAAGCACACATATGAACACAAACAAGCACACACACAGCAATACACATTCACAGGTTTGTCTTTATACAATACAGTGTCATGTATAAAAAATACATATGCATGTATATTGGTACCGATGGGTATCAGTATTAGTGTTGTACCGATATCGTATCAGTATCAGCGCAAATACTGGCACTTACAGGCAGCAACAGTATCAGTGATGAGGATACCAATACCTATGACCAATACCACAAAGCAATTTCCGATGCGCACACGCACTGATACTTGCATGCGCACCAGCAGACAGAGCTTTAAAAAACACAACAGTGCAGTAGACAGAGCTTAATGACACTTGACAAGCAGCAGTAAAAACACTCATGGCAAAATATGTAATGCCAGTATCTTGTGGGATCCCTTTACCTGAATGGTTAAGCCTGGCTTCTTTCAGTAATCACTCACCTGTCGGTATAGTCATTTACAAGCTAAGTAAATGTTAGTTCAGGTGCGAACGATAGAGAGAGACAATAGGTAAGGAACCGCTGGACTCTTGGTGTAATAATAGCCTTTAGCCTTGATTTAGCCTTTAACATATCAGTCCACTAGTCCCGAGTGTGGTGCACCTCTGTCAGTCAGCT
The DNA here is from genome assembly GCF_904425465.1 of Colossoma macropomum. Classification (NCBI taxonomy): domain Eukaryota; kingdom Metazoa; phylum Chordata; class Actinopteri; order Characiformes; family Serrasalmidae; genus Colossoma; species Colossoma macropomum. The sequence continues at coordinate 24,118,160 of NW_023494803.1, read as the reverse complement.
GTATCACACAGCAGCAAGGTCTTGTAGCCTGCTGCTTAAACCAAGCTGGAAAAAAAGCTGAGTGTGTACGACTGCAATATTTACTCCAGCAGAGTCTGACATTTGGAGATGTAGGCGCGAGTGAACGGGATGCACGTGTGAGACAAATGACTTGAGAAATTCAGATGTGAAACAGCATTTAGCGTTTTTGCAAAGCCAGAGAAGCTGCTGGATACTTAAATACAGGTTTGCACAATAAAAATATTATACATTTATGTAGTTAAATATAATTCTTATTACTAAGATTTATACTTATACTAATACTTACATAACAGTAAATCCTAATTATCTATAGTACATAAACAAAAATAGGTTTTCTTAAGCATTGAATACAATCTGTCACACATCCCTCCGGCTCTGAAGCGGCAATTAACTCCATCTCCCAGAATCCTCTGGGAGGTCAAGAGACTGATGACACTCCATAGCGCTCCAGTCATCGCTCGCATTCACTCAAATACTAACCCCTTTAACCTAGGTTTTCTTGCAAGGTATTGTTTCTACTTTTGAGAACTACTGAGCGTTTTTGTCTGACTGCACTTTGTCTTTTTCAATCTTGCCTTTGGACTCTTTGACTTTGATTTTTGTCTTTTGCCCATTGGATCTGGTTACCTGGTTTTGTGTCTTTCTTTGTTTTTTTGGCTTTTCTGGATTTGACCATTGCCTGTTCCACGAGTTTTGCCAACCCCCCTTGTAATAAAGCCTGCTTGTAACAGGTTATTTAGGCTAGACAGAGCTAAGGATTGAGTATTAGTATTGGAAGGGAAATAGTGGTATCTGTGCATCTCTAATCAGTATCAGGCTGATGACAGCAGAAAATGCTGAATAGGAAATTGGAGGAAAAAAGGAATATCCAATCCTGTAACAAATTTAAAATGAAAAATGTATGTATAATTTGTATGTGTATGCATAATAGATATGTATTATACTATCATGTTGAAAAAATGTTAAAATATATCTACATGGTACATAAAGCAATTTATTTGTGCAGTATGTATTTGGTTGCTTAAAAAATACTAACAGTGCATTAAAAAGATAAAAACAAATAAACAGTTCATTTTGATTTTATGCGAGTGTGTTAGCTTAATCATTTAAAACCTCTCCTTGAGGAAGCCCAGTATTTACAGTTACAATCCAATACCTAGTTCAGCTAATCAATCCTTCATTAAATTAAATCAGATGTACTGCTGATGGAGTTAAACAAATCCATATGGCGAGAGTAAGAAGTCAGGGAATAAACCTGTGTTCTTCTAACCACATGACAAAAAACACACTTAAGACAATTTTCATAGCTGCTGAAGACTTTTGCCTAGTATTGTATAAATTGAGTACTGTATAATTCTTTGTATAACCTAGCCATGTATAATTATATATATATATATATATATATATATATATATATATATATATATATATATATATATATATATATATATGTATATTATTAAGCAGAGGCAATCCATTTTGTTAACAAGATCAGGACATTATAAAAACAAACACACACAACCCACACACTCGTACGCACACACACAGACAACCTCTTTTTGTCTCCTCTGTGCTTGCCAGTGTCTTTGATTAGGAGAATCGTCAGTCACTGTCAACTTTCTGGCTAACAAACCCCCAAATCAAAAACTGCTCCAAATATGCTCAAATCAAGCAAAGTCTAAAAACTTGAGTGAAAACACATTCACTCATGATGCCCACTTGCTCCAAAGAACCATACACACTCTTTCGCTCTTTCACACACACACACACACACAGTTGCAGAAGAAAAGAAAAATCAATAACTATCCTGCAAGCACTGTCTCTTGCAGCTGCAGTAGTGGAAGTTAGGGGTATTGGGATGTGTGTGTATGTGTGTGCTTATATATTAAGTATTAATCTCTTAAATTTAAAAGGCCTACACATAGGCCAGATTGCTCACTCACAAGTTCCTCAACTTGCACATTAGTCTCATGGTAGTTACAGAACCATTTATAGTAGTTACTAAATAAGCCTTAAGAATCATCAGATGAAAATAAGGGAAAATCCTACAGTATAAGGGGCTAAAGTTTGATGTCATGAGTGTGTGCACACTCACCAGTGCAGGCTGCAGTGAGCTGTTCTCCTGTGAGGTGGTGTTTCTCCTCCTGGCCCACACCAGCTCATGCTCCAGCACAAACACCTCCCACTCCTCCTTCAGCCTCCTCCAGTGACGCTCTGCTGCTGCCTCACCATCCCACTCCACACACACCTAACACACATACAGAAAGAAAGGAGAGGACGGTGAGATGTCAAAGGCGTGAGACAGTATCATTAACACACACACACACATAGGCCAGGGGAGCAGGGAGGGGGAGCTGTACAAATACACACATTCACACACATCATACATTACACATTAGGAGCTGACCAATATGGTTTTTTCACGGCTGATACTGATAACAGTTAGATAACGATCAGGGACATAACCAATAACCAATATTTAGGCCAATAATAATTTACCATAAATTTTATGTTTGTAGTGTGTAAGAATGCAACTATTACTGACATTGTATATTAAATGAATATAAGAACACTATAAAAATAAAGTGCTCTGAGTTTTAGACAGTATACGTTACAAAAATAATAACAAATATTTTTAAACAAACAAAAATAAATAATTTAAATAGCTCTCAATGACGTTTGATAGCCAGTCATGTTTGTAAGAATAAAGGAGCTCAAACAAGAGTCTCAAAAACTTTAGTTAAAAAAAATATAAATACATTTACACAATTTTTGGTACCACTTTAAAATAAGACTACCCTTATAAAGCAAACATCAATGGTTTAAAATGAACTTACTTATGGTTATTAATTTAATCTTAAAGATGAAATTAAGACCAGTTGTTTGCCTAACCAAGGGTTGGAAAAGGAACAACACATTAATTTATACTGTTAAACCTCAGACTTTGATGTTTACTGATTTTATTTTGTCTTCTTTATCAGTCAGCATTAAACCTGTCAGCTTCATTACATATCTATATTTATCAGATGGCTTTTTTATTAATGTCTTATAACAGCTTATTAATTATTTTTTAAAGTGTAAAGTGAGAAAGCCTAGATCAATGCTACAAATTGTATAAAGCTTTCACTAACCAACTATGTAGAACTGTAAATGTAAGCCCAGCAAAAATATTACAGTAGGCTTCTGAACGATCATGCAGTAAAAAATGTCACTACATTGTAAAGAGTAACAACAACATATTTACACACATATTCTGAACGCATTCAAACTAGTAAAGAAGTACAAGTCCGCACACTGAGTTAGACCACTCAGAGGCAACCAAACCTCCATGTGTTGTGAAATCACAACCACAACCTACTAGATTTCTGGCACACTATGTTAAGGGGTCAAGCCTCAAGCCAGAAAAAGTGAATATTCTGGTCTTCTTGGTAAAAAAAAAACAGGTCTGAACCTCAATTTATATAAAATGACCACAATTTAAATCGCAGTTGCAATATTAGTCAGAAAAATCACCATTCAAATTTTTCGCCAAATTGTGCAGCCCTAATTGTCCTTTTTGCTAATTGCATTGTTCAACCTCGACATGTTCTTATCTTTCCTCTCGCTATGGAAGTGATGCACACACTCAGTGTGTCTCTCACAAAACCAAAAAGCATGTCTGATTGCATTTAATCAACACGTGGTCCACATTTCTACCAATCCAATAGCACTGTGGTCAGGACACAGAGGCAGACTACAGACACGCTGGTTGGTTCTCCTTGATGTATCATCCACAATTTAAGCAGTCCAATAACACTGTGGGTAGGACATTGGGCCAGACTACAGAAGTGTTTTTTTTTTGTTGTGTAAAATATGCACGAACACAACAAAAAGCGCTTTTTCGTAAAGGAAACTAGTTCAATAATTGAAAAAAAAATCCTGAATATTGGCTTTATCAGCAGGGCCGATAATTGGTTGACCCCTATGAGACATCAAACATATTCACACACATGCACATTCTCACAGCTCACACAAAGTCTCAATTCACTTGATTAATGTAATTAATTAAAGCACAATAGAGTGGGGTAATTACAAAAAGACTGAACACACAACATATCCACACACAATTCAAAATGCATTTCCTCTGTAGCAGAATACATCCTATTACACCCTACCGTTCACGGCTCACACTCTGAGATAAATACACATGCACACATAGACAAACACAGTTGAACACCACATAGAAAATGAATAACACTGGCTATTGACATGGTTACATAGGTGTATGTGACATTTAAAAAAAATTGTGTACATGATCTGTTCTGCACTGGTAATGCATTAATCAGACAATCTGATTAATTTAATAAGCAAAATGACACTTTGATCATTTTTTTAAATATACTGAAAGCACAAATGGGACTGAAAGAACAACTTAGAGTACATGCTTTACATGCACGTTTCACTAAATATTATTAATCAATAATAATCAATTTTAACAGTCTAAAATCATTAAATCATTACCGTCGAATTGATGCAATAAAATATTTTTCTATCCCTAATCAGAAAACACATTTGTTGGTGTTGAGCAAAAAAAAGTTTCTAGGTGGTTCACCCATCTTAAGTCATTGAACGGTACGGCACATGTTGCCCAACCTCAGCTTATGACAGCCTCTTTCCACTTTCATGCTGCATTTCAAACCGCAAATGTAGCACTAATTTTCAGCTGTCTGGGTGAACCTCATATTCACTAATCATAATATTAAACAGATGTCAATGTATTAATAAGGTGTTGTCACAGCATTGGCAAAAGTGACTAATTGATTTAGAAATGAATATCTGAAAGCCATCAGAATCCACCTCACTCTGCAATACAGGGATGGAAAAGGTCTAACAAAAAGACATGTTTATCAATATTCAACGCTCATATATTCATATGCAAAAATCAGTAAGTACCAGTGCTAGGAGTGTACAAATGCAATGATGCATCATGGTACATCAATCTAAAGACTGTATATACAGTGCATTTTAAACTTAATTCTAAATTTGGGCTGCACAACGTTTTGTGTGTTAATTTTTATTGTGAAATTGGTATTTACAGTTCTGATATCACAAAGGGCTGCATTTAATTTATTTTCAACCCTACTTTGAATTGCACCAAAACAATTGTGTTGAATTGAATCATGGTGAAATCTGAGACTTCATTATGTATTAAATAATTTCCTAAAGTATCAAACTTTAAACAAACTGTTGTATGGTCAGATACTTATACCACTAATAAAGGCATAAAATCAGAAAAGGCACAGGTCTCCATTTTCTGTAAAAAAAAACACTAAAAATGTCTAACAGACAGATGTGACAAATGTGTCAGAGCTAACTGTTAAAGAAATTACACATCTCAGATCTCTGTGGTTCTTTTATTTTATCAATTAGTCCAAGCCAAGCTTGTGAAACTAATTTGGACACTAATGAAATTGACTGCACTGATGGGGACTGCCATTGCATAGAGGCTGGCCGTTCACAGCCCTCACATCATCCAGCTTCCTCTGGAACAGCAAACTTCACACATTATTAAACACACTGATAGGTGTGCGCGCATGTGTGTATTTGTGTGTGTGTCTGCGTCTCAGGCGGCTGATTTGTCTCGCACTCAACTGAGGGAAGAGAAAATAGAGTATAATATATTGCAGGGACGCTGTCATTGGTCAAGATCATCACAGAGAGAAAGAGAGAGAGAGACAGAGAGAGAGAGAGAGAAAGAGAGATAAAAAGACTGCGCGAGAGAGAAAAAGAAAAGGCTTTTGGGTTGCTATGCTACGAACAGCTCCATCTCAGTCTCTCACTCTATCTATCCAGCTCTTTTTCATTCTCTTTCTACCACCCTCTTCTTCCTCCCTCCCTCCTTTGCTTCTCTCCATCAAAATGTCTGTCTACCCCCCAACAACCTTCAACACACACACACACAAACACACACTCACTCTCTTTTCCACTCTTTCTTATCCTCACCTTTCCCCTTCATCTCCTCTTTCTGTCTCCCTCACATGTGCACACACACACACGCACACACACACACACACACACCCACACACACACACACTCTCTCTCTCTCTCTCTGGTGTAAGGATGCGTGTCGGACACAGAGGTGATTTACATGCTCTCTTGACATTATGTCTGAGGTGTGTGTGTACGCTTCTGTATGTGTGTGTGTGTGTGTGTGTGTGTGCACGTGTGAGTGTAGGGGGTGTAAAAGGAAAACAGCAATTATTCATTTAGAAGAGATCATTAGTCATAAGAACCAGTCTGACTGCCATTTGAAATATCACACGCAAACACACACACACACTCAGACACACAAAGACCTTCATCTGTGCTGTGAATTTTAAGTGTGAGCTCTGTATTATGTTGTCATTGTTCAGGCTGAATGTTTTCTCCAGCATGTGTGTTATAAGAATGATGTGCATTATGGTTTAGTCCCTCTGTGTGTGTGTGTTACAATTAGCAATGCACCATGATACTGGAAACTTATCGATAACGGTAGATATTAGCTTAGAAAATTGTCGGCATCAGATAGATGGTTAGATTTCTCTGATGTTTGCTGATGTATGTATTATACTCTGGAAGAGTTTAATGTTTTACTGGGCTTGCCACTTACTGAGCTTCTATGCTTCTGTGCTAAAATGCAAGCTTTTTACTCATTAAACCCTACAGAACTAAATATTAGATTTTCCTGTAACACTAATCCAGGTAGATGTAATCCCAGTTTCAACATTTTACAAATGTTTATGAATCGGCATCAACAGGTATACACATGAAACAATTATCGGCTCACAAATCTCACATTGGCGCATCCCTAGTTACAATATTTACAAGGGCTTGCAAGATAACAAGAAACATTTCCCTGCTCCCTTCTGTCCAACATGCATGTGTTTGATCAGGTCTGTTTGTGTGTTTGTGTATGAGGCTCCTTTCTCCTCTGTGTATGTGTGTATGTGTGTGTGTAGTGATTTGGCTATGAAACACAGACAAGCTGTAACAGGTCATAGAAGCATTTTACACACGCACACATATACAAATACAAACAGACTCACAAACGTACATACCTCTAAGCCACACTGTACACACACACACACACGCACACACTCCCGCAGTATCTCATATTGACAGACTGCCTCCTTTCTCACTCAGTAAACTCTTGCCTGCAGGAGAGGAACATTACTCTCTCTCTCTCTCTCTCTCTCTCTCTCTCTCTCTCTCTCTCTCTCTCTCTCTCTCTCTCTCTCTCTCTCTCTCTCTCTCTCTCTCTCTCTCTCTCTCTCTCTCTCTCTCTCTCTCTCTCTCTCTCTCTCTCTCTCTCTCTCTCTCTGTAAACACTTCCTCCAGGCTTGTGGGAGGGAAACATTCAGAGGCATCAGATTTCAGCTTGGACCACAGCCAACACCGAGGCAGAAAAGTGCTTATAGCATCAGCATTTACACACACACACACACACACACACACACACACACACACACACACATTCTCTTACCTTTCTCTTACCCAATCCACACGTTCACACACACACACACACACACACACACACACACACACACACACAGAAGTGACACACAGAGAATCTACCTGATTGCAGCAATTATTGAAGTAATTATTACAGCAACATAATAAGTACACAACTATGAACAACTGTGTGTGAGAAGCTGTCTTGTAATTTTCTGTGTGTGTGTGTAAGTGAGAAATAGAAAGAAAGAGAAGAAAAAAAGAGTGTGTGTCTGGGGAAAAAGCACCCTGCCAACATGAGTAGCATGAGACTATCATGTGACTCACTTGTGTATGTGTGTGTCTGTGTGTGTGTGTTTGTACATACTGTCTTATGTCCTTAACTCTGAGTCCAAACATGCGCATACACACACATACACACACACACACACACACACACAAACTGAGATCCAAAGAGGCGCCTCTCTGATCAATAATTCACTGAGCAGGAGAGAAGCAGAGAGAGAGAAAAAGAGACACAGAAAGAGAGGAAGAGAGAGAGAGAGAGAGAGAGAGAGAGAGAGAGTGAGCAAGAGAGTGTGTGTGTATTTTGCTCTGCTCCTTCTCTAAGGTTGGTTTAGTAGAGACAGAACAGTGAGAGTCATTACAGAGCTGTAATAAAGAGTGCAGTATGGAGAGGTACAGTAGTGTATTACACTACGAACACTTCACTGCACATTTGAAAACTAGCATGCAGTAGAGCGAAGGTAGTATGAATTGTTATATTCAAATATTTATTGATCTGTTTAATAATTAATTTAATGCAATATATGTGCATACTTATTTGGTGCACTTGAATGTACCATGTGTGTGTATAATAGCTATATGAGTATACAAATTAAGCCTTATCAGAATATGTTTATTACCTTCAATAATTAAACTTGAACATAAAAACGCGTGAACGCAAGGTGAACATGAAAATTGGGTGAATGACTGTAGCCTCTCAGGCTACTGGAGCGTTCCACTTCACAAATGCTTTTGTTAGTTTTTGACTTGTTCATTCATCCATAGTTCTCCCATAAGCAACAGAGCATACCAACATCCTTCAGTGCTAACATTACTGATATTGCCGATATCAGCGGCATCAGAATTATTTTTGTTCTCAACGTACTTCAGTGACAGACATATTTACAGCATGGTAGTAGATGGAAATAACTTTTATCAAGAAAGCCATCAATGCAAGCTGCCATGTAAAAGCTGTATTTGAGCGAGATGCCTACACAGTGGCAGAGCCACAGCAGCAGCATGCGAGTAGCTGGGCTTCAAGCTGAAACTACTGATGGTTCAAAGGGTCAAACTTTGAAAATGTGTAAACAGCGTTAAAAAAAATTGTGCCGTTAATAATTATCGCGTTATTGCATTTTCACAGTCTGAACAGTTTTGAACAATACCTATATGTACACAGTACTGTGCGAAAGACACCACTCTCCAGTCGAAATGGTCATTAAGTACAAGTTTTTTCCAGTTTTTTTTTTTGTCAAAAAAAAAAGCAGGAAACATACAGAAAAATACACAGAAGTCTGCACCACTAAGTATGATATCATATCTAATTTCCTGCACCCAACTGCCTCTACAACATGTCCCTCTTTCCAGTCTTAAATTAATATGTTACAGCTGTGTCCTCACAACAAAACGTGTTCCCAAAGGTGCCACTGACATTATGTTACCCTTCAAAGAAACACTTTCACACAAGCAACTACTCAAACGCACCTGCTCCAAATAATAGGCTGCCCCGCAAATTTCTTTATCACTTACATCCAAATCGGCTATTGGAGATACTCCTGAGGATACTATATATAAGATAATCCACTTGCCCAAAGAAAGGGAAAAGTCAAAGTGAAAAAACAGCACTTAAAGCTTTCATATTTAAAAGAGAGGAGAAAATCAAGCTCCATTCTTGCTTTAGACCTGAAAAAATTCACAGCTTCTGTCCATCCTTCCACTGTGACAAGTCAGCACTATGGGTCTGAAAGGATGTGTGACTGTCAAGAAACTGATACTAAGAAAAGGAAGTATAAAGAAAAAAAAAACATTTATACAAGAACACTGAAACTGGCAATCTGAGATGTGAAGTAAGATTTTATGAACTGTCTAAATCTGAGACTTCCGGATGTAAAAGAAGGCAGTATGTACACTGATAAAGTAATAGAAGACTCTTTGAACCATGTCTTCAATCTTCAAGCATGGTGGAGAATCAGTGCAAGTTTGGGGATGTATAACATCTAGAGTAGGTGATTTGTTTTTGATTGGCGGCAACACGAATGCTCGTAAGTACAAACATATGCACTGCCCTCTGGAAAACATCTGATTGGTAAGAAAGTCATTCTACATGTAGATAGCGACCCAAAGCACACTGTTGAGAAGATAAAGACATACTTAACAAACAAAGAAGCTGCTGGTGTTCTCAGAAAAATGGACTGGCCACTCCAGAGTCCAGACCTCAACTCATTAAATTTGTTTGGGATTACTTGGACTGTGAGAAGCAGAAAATGCACCCAACTTCTAAGACTAAACTTTGAAGATGTGTACAAGAAGCATGACAAAATACCTCTGCGGATTTCTTTGAAAAACTGAAAGTCAGTCTCCTGAAAAGAATACTTATTCATCTGTTCAAGCTTCTATGTAATTTTTTGTTAAATATATGAATATGATATGACATGGTTTTGTTCCAAAGAACATTATAAACTATTTCTAAGAATTTCCTTTTTTCATGATATGTGTTGCTGGGAGTGAGCTTTACACATACAAGAAATATCAGTGCTGTATATGATTACTACTACCTTTACTGGAAAAAACATAACAAAAATTTGTTATATACAACATATAAAAAGTATTTCTGCTTTTTTCTTGAAGCTGAAAAATGACTTGTACTTAATGGCTGTTCTGACCTAAAATAAAAAAAAATGAAAGGGATGTCAATGACATCTGCACGCACACACACACACACACACACACACACACACACACAAAAGTATTAAATTAATAATGAACATAATCAAACACATTTGCATATTTTTAGGTGTATTTGGATGTTAGCTTTAGTTTAAGTACTTTGTATGTGGAAGACAGGTAAAGGTGAGCACATACACAGTGTTAGCTGGACACCTCATAAGGATGTAAATCTAGGCCACTGCATCCATCCTCCTCATAACTCTGAATCTGCCATGCATGCCAGTGCTCCAGCTTAAATAAACCTCTCTACAGTCCACTCATCACTCACTCACTCTCATACACACACACACACACACACACACACACAGTGACTGATGCTCCTTGTGATGCTAACTCAGGTGCATAAAATAATCACAATTCTTGACTCACACAGAACCCCCTTCATCTTCACCTACACACCACACACACACAAACTCTCCCTTTCACAGACAGACACACACCTTTGTTAGCTGCATCATATTAGGGAAAAGGACTGAAAGACTGAAAGGCTAACTGAGAGAGAGACAGAGACAGAGAGAGAAAGACAGACAGAGAGAGAAAGACAGACACAGAGACAGACAGAAAGAGAGAGAGAGTGCGAGAGTGTTTGTGTACTTTTGTGTGTGTGTTCTCTCAGCACAGCTCAGATCTATTATCACACTCCCTGAGCTGGACTCCTCATGTCTTTCTGGAGATAAGCTACAGTGTTCACACACACACACACACACAATCTGTCTGGTCTGCAGAATCACAAACGCTTCCCTGGCAGAGCTTCAAACCATCTGCCAAAGGTCAAGGGTCAAATGAAAAGAAAGCCATATATGGATCAGCGCGTGCACACACACACGCATTACAGTCCTGTCACACTTTTACACACACCGTATTAAACACAAACACTCACAGAGGATACACATAAAGATTGCGACACAGATACACAGTCTTACAGACACGCTTACAAACACACACTAGTATCAGCACAGAGAAAGAGAGAATAGAGAGAGAGCAAGTCATAGAGAGAGAAAGAGAGAGAGAGAGAAAGGGGAAGAACAAAAAAGGAAAGCAAGAGAGAGATAAAGAAAGAGGAAGGAAATATATATATATATATATATATATATATATATATAAATATATATATATATATATATATATATATTTGTATATATATATATGTATATATAGAAAGAGAAAGAGAGTACAGAAGCTCCTTTTTTCATGTTCTCTCCACGTGAACTGATGAAATACAACCCATGCCTCTGACACTGCAGAATCATATAGCTGTGTGTGTGTGTGTGTGTGTGTGTGTGTGTGTGTGTTTGTGTGCGTGTGTGTGCAGACAGTCACACATGCTGAGAGCTGGACTACACAGACACACACTCACAGATGGGAGGGGTAATGAGGAGTGCTTAAATAGAGCAGAGTGCAAACACACAGCCGCAGAGAGAAAGAAAAAGAGAGAGAGTGAAAGAGATAAAGAAAGAAAGGGAGAGTGGGACAGAAAGGGAGAGCGAGAGAGAAAAAGCGAAAGAGATAAAGACAGAATACAGTGAGAGAGAGAGGGGGGAAAGAGAGAGAGAGAGAGTAACAGGGAGAGAGAGTGAAAAAGACAGAAAGGGGGAGAGGGAGAGAGAGAAAGAGAGAGAGAGAGAGAGACAGAAATGGTGAGAGAAAGTAAAAAGGACAGAAATGGGAGGAGAGAGGGAGAGAGAGAAGAGAGAGATGAGGTGGACTCGAGTCCAAACAAAGACATCTGGCTTTACTTAATGCAGTGCAGAACAAAATCAGAAGACTATCAGAGCAAGCTGACAACACACACACACACACACACACACACCACACAATGAATCATGTCGTCTGTATGTTGGGCAACACATGAATGTACGTTTGCATCAGACATATGATAGTAGATGATATGGCCCCAGTGTGCCATCACTTATGTCTCATCCCTGGAGGCGGACAAGAGCCATATATTACACACACATACAAACAAACACACACACATACACGCCTACTGCTGAAACCTATATCTACACACGTTCACTGCGGAAACATACAACAGCCTCTCCACTTTAACACAAACATGATCAATAAAGACAAATTTAAATATCATTTGCACTATGTACCTGTCTTCAGACTGTCAAAAAGGACTATGTCACATAATACTGCCTGTCACTTTGTCTTAAAAAACCCTTGTAACTTTTTCCTACCAACACCAGCTGCCCTAGTGCTGGGCGATTCTGATAAAATTCAGTATCATGACATTTTCCAAAAATATGTAGGTTGAATTGTATGAGATGATATTTAGGTTTATATTAACAAAGTTACTGAATACATGCTTCCAAAGCACTTGTACTTGTCACACCAGGGATACCAAGTGTAAATTGCTCAAATAGAATTTAAACCAAAAACAAACTGACTGGCAACAGGGACACTGCTATTTTATGAAACAAAATGTTAACATGTATAACTCTCATTCCATGTAGTATACTAGTATAGACTGGTATATAGCCTAGCATTAAGCTGCTCTTTACACTGAGTAAGTATTTCACACCAAATAGACAGACAGACAGGCAGATAGACAGAAAATGTATTAACCCTTTTAAAATCCCAGGCTTATTACATCCTTGGCTTATTATTCAGTAATTACATAGAAACTGTAACAGGAGAGAGGAGTGAAAGCATAGGTCCTGTGAGTCTTGACCCTGAAGAAAATTATACTGTAACAGCAGGAAAAATAAATCTGTAAATCGTGCACATATATTAGGAAAAAACAATCAGAATTTACAATCAGAGCAGGGATCAAACAAACTAATACCAGAATCTAAGTCTGTTTGCTATTTTAAATTAAGAATGTTTTCACATCTTCCCAAACAATGAATCTGTTGGTGTGTGCTCGTAAAGCTGGGTAGGTAAGCACTGCAGTCAGCAGGTGAGCCCCCACATACATGAAGCTGTCAGTGTGATATGGACTGAAGATGATGGCTGAAGGTGCTATAAAGATCCAGATGACAACAGTAAATGGCAAACTCAAACAACAGGTCAGGAAGGAGATGAGGAGCATTACAAAGTGTATGTACATGCCTGTCTGTGTTTGTGTGTGTGTGTGTTCTTCAGCACGGCAGGTGGTTGTAACCCAGGGAAAGCTGTCAGTTGCACGGCTAAGCCGTTGTTGCCACGGGGACGGCAGCTAGCCAATGGTGAGAGACCTCAGTCCCCAAAGACAAACAAGTGCAAACATAATCATACCTTACACACACATACAGACACCTATGAACATACACTTCCATGCTCAAATTCACATGAATACAGTTTCACTAACATACTTGAGCGCATTCCTTTAACCATACACACCCAGACAAACAGAGATTTGAGAGTGAATGGAAAGTATCATGTATTTACATAGCTCGTCTGAGCGTGTTTCCCATGACTGTTTCAACATTTACTAACATTAGCGCAGCCAGGACAATACACCAGAGAGATTTCAACTTGTACACACCTATGAAGAACCAAATATTGGGCCTTTATAAACACATGGTATACCATGTGTTTATGTTAAGAACAAACAAACATCTTGTTTTCTTCAAACACTACATTAAATTACTTTGATACACAGTGAAGAAATACTGACATATGCTGTAAAATAACAAAAAAATACAACATGTAAACGTGCATGCATACAATGACACAGACACACACACCATGATCCTCTTCTAGGAGCATATTTAGGGTAAATCAATAAAAAGAAGAGAGTAAGACAAGAAAGTGTGATGTTTTCAGTGAGATGATTAATATGATCTCCTTTTGGAGAGATCTCTTTTTGCCCCTCCACACACATGCACACGTGTCTCGTTTATTAGAAGAATGACATTAAAATGTCTTTCAAATGACACTTTCCAGCCTCTCATTTAAACCACAGTCACTCCAGTGCTCGTCTGAGTGCACTAAGAGCTTTGATTCCTTCAGCAGGTGGAGAATACCAGCTTTAAAGCTGCAAACCTGCAGGTACAGGTTTACCACATTAGAGTACACGTGTGTGAGTATATATACACATATATGTATGTATGTATACACATAATCACATAAGAATGGAGCATTGCTCCTTCCTTACAGTCGCCTATATCTCAGTAACTAAGAGTGATTATGCCTCATGAAGATCTAGCTCTGTTAATGACTTTATAAAACTGACTAGTCTGTAAACAGACTCATGGTTTCACTGGTAGTGGATCTGAACTCGCAGCTTAAGCGTACAGAGAGAGTCATTACGCGCTACGGCAGCAGTGCAGTCAATTGCCTCAAAACAGCTGATTAGTACAGAGTAGTCCCGCTGAGCCATGGCCACCTACACACACACACACACACACACAGGCACGCAAACAGTTTTTTTTTTTTACAATCATAGTAACACGCCCAGCCATCGGTAATAGTTGCTTGAATGTTGACACACACCACACACACCACAATTAGGGCTTGCCAGTTTTGTGCTACTTCCAACTTTTGTGAAGAGAGAGAGAGACTCTTAAACCGCAACAGCATAAGTTCGTCAGAATCATCAGCCATAAATACATAAATAACAACCCACGCCATGTGAACTTTCTGCCAAAACAGAACTAGTCCCCTCCTCGTCCTCTCAGGGTCTTACCGCTAGCCCCGGGCTGTCCGTCTCACGCGTGCTCACGGCGCGGATGACCCCGGCTCTCCAGCTCCAGCGCGAGATCCCGCCGAGCTCCAGCGACTCCGAGCCGCTCGCGCACACGAAGCGCCTTCCCACGAGCTCCGGCCGCGCTTCCACCGCCATTCGGCTCCGCGAAAAGTGCGACGAGAGATAGCGGTGGGAAAGAAACTTCCAGAGAAGCACAGACTACCGTATAATCATGTTTATAAATGTTACAACATATTAAATAAAAAAATCAGACTAATCAGATAACCACGTAGAATACTTCTTGTGTGTAGGAAAAGCTGAGGGGGATGTTAAATTCCCTGCTTGAGTCCTTGTGCGAACGTGGGGAAATCGCTCTGATTTACACTGGGAGTAGTAACAGTCATTATGGCTCCCTCTCACTCACTCACTCTCTCTCTCTCACTCAGCCTCTCTCTCTTACTTACTCACTCACTCACTCACTGAAAAACACACACACACACACACACACCGCGTCACACAATCTCTCAGTACGTGTACACACGGTGCCACACACACACACACACACACACACACACACACACACATATATATAGTCACCACACACTCTTTCAGTCACACATTCTGTATTCATCCGCCCTCGCTGAAGCACGCAGGACTAGCAGACCGCAGCGGGCAGGACTTTGTCCATCCGCTAGACAGAGTTCACTCGCAACGGGAGTCTCATTTTACTCCATTACTACAGACAGGAGAAAAACTAGTCCCTCGTAAAAAGTACATTTCTAAATTCTGGCGTCTCGGAGTTTGTCGTCGCAAGCCAAGATCGTTTCAAACTGAATACTGGAGCATTAAATTTGTTTTTCAAACCGTAAAACCGCACAGTTCAAGGGACTGGATCAATGCTAGATTAGTGTTTGCACCATTAACTCTTCACTGACTGAGACTCTGTCTACAGTAGCCTTGTATTGCTTATTATATAGCTAAAAAATAATTCAAATGAAAAATGAAATTAAAAGAGATTTTATGTGTTTTAATCTAATTAAATAATATGTATTTTATCTGCAATAAGCCTTGTAATGTGTCTTAATAGATGCAAAAACTCAAGCAGCAATAGTACAGATAATTAAATGAGATGGTAGCAGAAATGAAAATTAATTTACATCTTTATGATAGAGTCATGGGTAAAAATAGACACACAGGTGTACTTTGTGACTTGTCTTTACAGTGAAGATATGTCCAAACATGGCTGAAGAAGACCCAGAGGCTGGAGAGAGGGAATTAACTCATGGGGCGAAATGAGGGACATATCACCAAAAGGCAAACGTAACATGACGACAGTAAACACTTCCAGCATGCTAAATAGCTGAAAAGGACATGATTTACCACAACCAAAACATTCACACATCTCAACTTTAAAACAACATCTAACTCATTTTAACAAGATAATGGCTGTGGAGAGGTGCATAGCATTCTGGGAGTGCTCTACAGGCTCCTCTCCATGCTCCCATTTGACCCAAAGTCCCAAGTCCGGTGGCAGCGCCATAGTATCTATACACTAATTTGTGAATTCAGCTACTTCAGGGTACACACACTGCTGACACAGTCAATCAATTACACACATACAGCTTTATAATCGCCATAGAAAAGCAGTGCTGATAGTAATGGATGCTCATGAGCCTAAGGTGACTATGTCCAATGCAAAGCGGAGAGGTATAAAGTTCCGCAACACTAGGCTGAACTGTGGAGTTGTGTGTGTGTGTGTGTGTTCTGTGTTGTTTTATGTATTGCTGATTATGTATTTTGTTACTTTCTGATTGTAAAGCGTCCTTGAGCATCGGAAAGGTGCTATATAAATCAAAGTAATGATGATGGCTGTGGAGCAGAGGAACTGCGTTTTCTGGAGTGAGGAAGCACCAGCCAATACTTCTGGAATGATTTGGTGTTTGTGATCCAGAACTAATCATCCAACATTGTTACTTAACTTTATTAATGCTCTTGTGGTGAATGCAATCAAATACTCACAGAAATGTTTCAACACCTAGTGTAAAACCTTCTACAAGAGTAGAGGCTGTTACTGCAGTAATGTTGGATACGAATGTTGCATGTCTACAAACTTTTGGATGTAAAGTGTGTAAAAAAAATTTTTCAACGATATGGCGATGTCTTAATTTAGTGCTACCGTAGATTTATAAGAAATGTGCAAGAGGGCCCACATTACAGAAAACTGAATTTGTTGAAAAAAAAAATAAAGAATTCAATATATTATGAAGACATCAAAGCATGAAACTTAACTGATCACTCTAAAGGCCACACAGACCCTGTACGAAAATTGAGCTGCAAAAAACAGCCAGTATTGAAATTCATTGTTGTTGTGATCTCACAAATATCAGCCTGGCGTAATGAAAACAGTTGACGCTGTCAAAAACTGACGCGAGATACTTGGAATGTCCACTTATCACATGCAAAACTGTAAATACTAATAGTTGACACTGAAAAAGTTGACACCACACACATTATGGCTACGTTTACACAGCAGGTAAAAGCGGCCCAAATCCGATCTTTTTCCTCATATGTGACACAGATGTGTCATTTGTGTGGCAGCGTGAACAGCAAAAAACGCACTGAATCTGACATTTTTAATTCAGATTTGAGACGCTTTCACATGTGGTACTGAAATCCGATACGTATCCGATCTGCGGCAATGCGACTCAGTCTGAACAGCCAGATCGGAATTCATGCGACTTTTACATTAATCCAACTCGACATTTGTCATAATTTCGCGCTGCTGAGACTCATAAACGTTTAGGCTGATGTTTCTGTACCGAAAAAAATAGAAGACTCATCGCAGCCGCTCCGTGTTTGAAGAGGTTTCGGAGGAGACCGAGGCTGCAGCGTCAGAGAACAGTTTAAAAAATCCGAGGACACGAACCAAAGAAGCGGCCGTGGCCGAATAACGTGCCCTTTTACGGCGAACCCGAACACACTGTGGTTGATGAGTCCAGCTGTCAGTCTTTGGAACTTCATAATCGCGCCTGCGATGCTGGCGAAGACGAAACTGAAAGCTGCGGGAGCAACTGGCGTGCGCTGGCCGTCACGATTGTTTACCCTTGGATGAACCGTCACGTGAAGCATTGTTCTTTTGCGCATGCGGGTCGGTTTAGGAGCTGATCTGTTCAGACTGATGTCGCATACAGGTCACATTTAAACGATAATGTGAACAGCCAACAAAAAAATCGGATTTGGTGAGAAAATCAGATTTGGGCCACTTTTACCTGCTGTGTAAACGTAGCCTATGTACACTGGTTGCATATAAACTGCACATGCACAAACTTCTTGCATGCAAGTTTGAGCTTAAAGTTTTGACAGCACCATTTTCATTATACCGGAATGCTTTTTGGAATGAGCCACAATACAGGGCAGCCAATCAGAATCAAAGTCTTAAAAATCAGTAACAAGCAAAAACAGCAAGGATAAAAAGAAACAGAAAATTCATCATGTAACAAATAATTTGACCGTTTTAGAACATAAACCTACAAATATATTATAAGGGGACCTCAGGGGTAAAAAATGTCCATTTCCAGGACACTACTGCAGTAGTGGGTCACCAAACTAAGCCACTCATTGTTTTTACTTATATGGAGATGTATCACTGATGAAATGATTAGATATGGCTATGATGGACTGATGAACTAAACAAAACACAGCTTTCAGTATAACTACACCTATCCTGAGAAAATGAGCAGGAGGCGATGAACATTATCTGCAGAGCATTTGATCAATGTATTTTATGCAATATCAATATATGAACTTCTTAACTGCTTCGATATGAATATAACAAACAAAAAGGAATACTCACCTTGGTGTTTAAGTTTATTGCTTTTATTTTGGAATGAATGTGCCATATCCTATAATGATTTTCTTATAAAAAAATAAATTCATTAACAAAAATATATAGGTTAACTTAACTGCCATGTGGGTTCAAATTGACCCACTGTTACATTTTAAGTACAACCAAGTATAACCATACTTTTTGCCAGATATCTCTTATCCTAAGTGACCTTTGTTATGTTACCAAGACACTTTTTTTTACTTCACGTAATGCAGTTCATTTTTAACAATAGTTGTGACAGTTACCTTAAACTACATAGTAAAATGATAGAGGCTAGAAATCACTGCGTAGCTGATCTGATCAGAATTCGCTAGCTAGCTATAAGCAATACTAAAACAAACAGCAGACTACGTGTTACATGCTAGTTTATTTGCAGTTACAGCACTAACTTTATTGCTACCATTACTAAGCTAGCTAAATAAGATACGTTAGCTAACAACTATTACTTATAAATGAGTTTTTCCCAAGCCAAGAAAGACAACCAGCTGACTGGTCTGTAATTGGAGGTTTGGTTGCTAGCTAAGCTAGCTAGTTAACCAACTGCCTCAGACGCCTAAAGAAAAAAAGCTATAGCTTAACTGCCAGTATTAACCTTATTATGCAACTATGCTAAGGCATCTAGCTAGAGATAGTTAGGTTAGCTATCTCGACTAGATAACTATCCCGACAAGGAGTCAACCGATATTAACGTTAATAGCCACGATAAACTCTCTTGGGTTTAAGATAATAATGTTAATAATATGTCTCATGATATTAACTCTAAGAACAACAACATAAAAATAAATTGTTTCGCTCACCAGTAACGTTAGCGCTCCGTGTCCTTGGGTTTTAAAATTTGAATGACCGTTGTTTTAATCAAAAGTGCGCGCGGACTTCTGCGCTGTTCAACCACGTGACCTCCTCATCTTAACCAACATTAGGTTTTACCTTAAACTGACGGGCTTCCCTACGAGCCTGGTCATTACCAAAAAGGTATCAGTTTAATGAGGAAGGAATCGCGCACTTTGCTGCTCTGCACCGTTTTTAGACAGATTTTTAAAAAGTGGCAACAAACTGTGCATTTTGAAGTGCTGCACTGTTTCCACCACTTTTAAAATGTACTTTTTGTCCCCATTTTAACAAGTGGAGAGAACAACACGGGACACTTAAAAAGTAGAGGTCAGTCCCATCATCGCTGCCTTGTTGAGGTACTTTCACTAGATTTGTTCATAGACAGTAAGCGTACAGCATTTTCATATAGGCACATAATTAAAACATTGCTTATGTATTTATTTTACATTTTCAAGAGACGGGGAGGGCAGATGCACAGACTGGATTTGCACAGATCCCAAACACGTGGAACACGCGATGATTTATAAGCGGAACTGTAAATCTGCGAATTCAGATCCACTCGAGGGGCTCTAATCACGCTGTGCTCACGCTACAGGAGAAGTCGTGCACTTGCACAGTCATTACCACAACACCGCTTCTTGAAAACGTCAGATTTACTGACTCATAGTTATAACTGCTCACTACACACACCTGCTTAACGAAACCTCCACCACACGTCTCGGTATTAGTCTGCTGAGTAAAATATCCCCCGGGGGGGTTACCAGTGTCTATTTCGGAGCTCCTACGCGGCTGCTTCTGACTGACTGGCCTTAAATCAGTACGCTGAGCTTCCTGGAGCACTGTGGCCAAAACGTCAGGACCAGTAACGTAGTTCTGCTATATTTTATGTGACAACGTAATTTGTATGTTGCAGTCTTCTACAGGACTTACAGCCTCAATTAATTTCTGAAAAAAGGAAATGGAAATCTTGTTTGTGTTTACATTTCTTCCTTGAAAAGTAAAGCACAATGTTTATTTCCAAATGCCTATTTCATCGTTATGATAAGAGTACTACACTCACACGTCATCGTCTTTTGATGATGGGGCACGGATTATCAGGCAAATGTCTTTCTATTTCTCTCCGCTAGATGTCGCACTACTTTCTACTATTCTGACAGTTGCGTCATTACAGTGTAATTCTCGCCTGATTAGTTGAACACTGTAGTTATTGTGCCACCTGGTGGTGATCAGAACTAATACACCTGTGCAAATTACAGGTGACCTACCATGACCTACCTTTCTACCCACGTACCTATCTATCTGTATGTTGTGTGGAATCAGTCTAAATGAGTGAATAAATAAATAAATAAATAAATCTTAATTTTATGTGAGGCAAATAGTACTGGGCTTGTTTTCTTACTTGTTTTCATATTTTCTACGTAATAAACAAACACTTTCACGTTTTGGTTGGACGAGCGCCTTGGTTTTTCCACAGTATTCCACAACATTCCCAACCAAAGAGCACCGTCATCTTATTTATTTATTTATTTATTTTCCCAGGATTTTTTCCCTTAGCACATTTAGTTTGATTTTTTTAATTGCCTCTGGCTGCACTGCTCTGCATGAAAACCGCTGTGGGCGCTCTGTGCTTCATGCACTTGGTGAATTTTAGCGGTTAGTCTGCCACCTAGAGGCGACTGGTTTAACCAACATTTGACCAGGCGGTTCGTGCAGCAATGGCTCTAGCAAGATTGCTGAGAGGAAAATAAAAAAAGCATAATTTATGGCTTATTTTTTCGCCAGCTACAATACTTATAAATACACGTTCATTTTTTTATAACGTCTATGTTTTTGAAAATAAATAACATTTTGTTAAAAAATGTTACACCTTATGACGCACCCTACGTCATTGGGGGCGTTCCCTTCCTAAGAGCTCCTCAACTTCTCAGCTTTCTTCATTTCTGATTCTGCACTTCCTATGAAAGGTAAACAAATGGAACACCGGAGACCAAGCTGTCAAAATACCCAAAATGTAATCCGAAAACAGGCATTTAAAGGACCGAAATGCCTGGACAGAAACGAAAATACAACGTGCGCTTTCCTCCTGTGAGTACCGTCAGACATTTCTGAGTAATTTCGAAGTTTGTACGAGCGCTGTTTGTAGCCTTACCTTTCGAATCCAAACCAGGGTCGCATTAAGAAAATCATGCAGAAAGATACAGAGGTTGGGAGAATGGCCACTGCCGTTCCAGTTATCATCTGTATCCTTTTAAGAGCAATGTCTGATGCTGGTCTACCGAGATAAGAAATGCCAAAGAGGTGTAACCCAATGCTAAAGAAAACACTGTGAAGTGTGCTCAGTTGCCTTCCATTACTCTAAACTAAGCTAAAGCTTTGGAAATGTTCTTGATATCATTCCTCACCAAGACGAGCTTAATCACCCAGTCAAAGAACAGCAGAGTCATGTCCGTCAACCACATGTGAGTATGTTAAACATCCATTTATCAGCCCATTCATCCACCAGTGCAGACATACTTGTGTATGAGTGTATGCATTGATTGGTCTATTTCACCTTTGTCCATATTCTCCAATGATGTCTGCAGGAAGCAGTGCATTGAGTCTGAGAAGCTGTTTGACTTCCTGAAGGACCTTGCAGAACAGGCCTGTGGAGCATCAACACCTAAAGAGGGTAAACCCAAGGGGAAGTGGCCAGGGCACAGGTACAGAACCACACTGCAGTGTAGATCAGCGCCTGTATAGTCCCTGTATATGATTTTCTGCACAATGTGTAAATCATTTTACAACATGCTCTTCCAAAAACAAAACAAGAAATCTGAAATGCTAGTGAATTCATTCAGTCAGACAATAGAAACATGCTGTGTACTAACTGTATACTAAATACTGATATTGAACGGTATATACTGTGTAGTGATCATAATGGATTTTGGTATGTTGGTACGCAAAGTACTAAACCACTTTTGCACTAATGGGAAAGTAATGTTGTGATGTTGCTACATCAATGTATGTCACATAAAGATGCAACCTTGTCATCTAATTTTCGGAGCTGTCACAAGAGCCCTCACTTCAGCATCTGACATATTTAAAAAAAATGTTCCAGCTCCTCCCTTTCCACTTGGCTATACTGACTTTCTTTGAATTATTTCCGTTTTAGAAGAAAGTGGCATAACATGTCTATCAATCCAAAATCCCCTGAGAAAGAAGAGCTGCCCAAAAGGACCAACACTGAGCCAGCAATCCACAGTGACTCGTCTAGTGTAGGAAACCCGTTGTTAACATTGATTACAAAGAAATCTGTTCCTCTCATGCCATGTGATGTTAGTTGTTGTTGTCTAGTTTTCCAGTCACAGGGTGATACTGTGGATTTATTAACTGCCACTGGGTTCCCTCCATTGACAATCTGTAATGAAAAATGATCCATTTTGCATATTATGTGAACATTGTATGTTTTTTTCTATTGCTTTTTAGGAGTCTGAGCTTGTTATCTGCTTGGAGACCCAGTCGCCTTGATAATAGCTGCTGGAATAGTGAGTCTCATTTATCCATTCATTCACTTGTCCTCTGCATGTGTTAAGGATCTTCTTGCCAGTTATTAGGGAGTTTGAAAGTTATGAAATGTTTTCTTCATATATGCTGATACAGTGTTAAAGTCACTGATGATCTTATTCTTTTATTCATTTTATTCTTGTAGCATTCTCTGTAGCTCCTACTATCCACCTGACTGAAAACTGCAGCAATATTTATGAAGACCCAACAAAAGTTTTTCTTTTAATATTTCCCAGAGAAATCATTTTAATTTGTACATTTGTTTTTGGTACAGAGGCAGAATTAAAATGTGGAACTAAAACACCCCAATTGTTTAGAAGAATTTGATCTTGAACAAAAATAGTTTAGTACATCAGTAAATTAAGAATGTGCATGTGAGAATAATGACGTCTTTAGTAAGTTTTAGATCCCTTTATACTGAAAAAGGACTTTATGTTTATTCTATGAGGGAGATATATTTTCTATTACTGTCTCATTTTCCTTTTTTTCTGTTGGATTCATAACTGTTGTATTGGTCGAAGCTTCTTAAAAGTTAGTCAAACATCAATTTTAAGTTGTGGGTTAGATGCATACTGACAATATGATGGACACCATAAATGTAGAGAACTGCTCACTTTACGTTAATCACCTTTGAGTAATTATTTAACAGCATTACCAATGTTCTATCTAGAAGAGAGATTAATTAAGATGCATAGAGTTAAAGAAAATGATGGATGCGTTTTATAGCTGCATATGTCCTATGTAACGTTTTAAAATTGAAAGTAATGATGTGGATGTTAGATGACTTTGAACACATTTCTGCTTTCAACTAACATTAATGATAATCAACATGAATAAATCAAAACAGAGCAAAGATATACATTAAGACACAAAGATCTCACACTGGGGATTGTAAAATAAATGCATGAAATGTCTTGATGATGCAAGGGCAATTTTATTTTAAGAAAGTGAAAGAAACAGTCACTTGTTTAGAAACTGTGATGCTGAGGTAAAATAAATAAAATCAGATTTCTGTAAACCTAGAGCATGTGTTCTTTTATAACAAGAATTTGCTATTTTTACGATGATTGTGACTTTGTGTACATATTTTCTCTGTATTGATGAGCAAGTCATGTCTTGAATGATATGAGTGACCTCATGAGAGCCATCCATACGCAGGGAGAAAAATAAATAAAACATACAAAACCTACAGGGGAAATGAATACAGTACTCCAAACTCTGATGAATACAAAAAACAGTTATGTGAAGGAATGCCCAGTTGTGCCTTTTGACACAAATTTCAATATATTCTGTACAACACAAAGGACTGTTTGGGCTGTTTCAAGCTTGTTTTCCTTTCAAAGAATAAAATTAGCAGTAAATAATAATTATTATGAAAATACCATATGATATCATGATTTTCACAAACATATACAGAAATAAAGTTAGCCTCTCCTAAAATGTTTACTTGTCTCATACAAATCAAAAAGAAACTGATTATTGTAGTGGTTTAACAGTTTCTTTGTTTATTCTTCTTTTCTCATTCCTCCATGACATCCATAGGTCTTTGTCATAGATCACTTTCAGGAAAAAAAACTATCAAAAAACTCACGGTCCAAAAAAAGGCACCATTCGACCCTGTCCCTCTCCAGGCCAGGTAAGAGTGCCAAATGGAGAAATTGCCATGCTACAATAAAACCTTTAATTACACACATATGCAGATAATACATGAACGAATGACTCACCCCTCCTATAGGTCCCTGTCTGTAATTCATATTCTCCTTTCATTTTCTTTTCTGATGTTTGGATTTACTTTTTAAATGTCAAAAACCAAAATCAGAAAGGAACAAGAAGCTGGAGCAATGTCTCTTATTCAGTAGAGTCACATTCCAATGCTCTCATTTGTACATGTGGACAAAAAAGAAGAAAGGGAAAAAAATGGCCAAAAATAACAATGGGTGTATTCGGGGCTCAACAGAGTCGTGCACCATAGCCAAACGTCTGTTTGATGGCCTGGCAGTAGTACCTCTGCCAGCCCTCTCGCGTGCGGTCCTCCTCACTCTCAGGCACAGCCCGGCATTCTATCTTCAGCTCTGTCTCATTGCCTTTGTCTGTGAAAGTCAGGGTCACTGTTGCATAGTGCTCTACATCCCCACGCAGAGAGAAACATTAAGAAAAAGAAAGAGACCAATGAAACAATAACAACTTTTTTTCCCCTCAAACTAATGTAGATTGCTCATCAATCATTACTTGCATTAGAACTATTAACAATGCTGATATGTTTGTCTCTTACCACTTGGCCATGTGTTGTACCTCCATTTCATTACTATCTTCTCCTCAGGAACCTATAAACACCACAAAGATTGTCAATAATCACCTTCACTCTGTACTAAATTTGGTTAAAGTTTTTTCCAAAACATGTTAAACACAATTTTCATGAATTTTCTTCATGAATGTTTTTCATGATATGTTGTTGGGAGTGGGCTTTACACATACAAGAAATAGCAACAGCATATGTTTATAACACTTTTATTAGATAAATAAAAATGATTTTATTGACCGAGTGCATTGTACATTTGCTGTTATTCTTTTCAAACCTCTATATATCCAAAATTGTTACAAATGGACACACAGCATTTTGGAATAAAACTGCATATTCCTCTTTTCATGTCCTACCCAGGTAGGACTTGCATTTCTAATCTAAACAAGGAGACATCTCACCAGCTCCTGGAACTCTCCGAATACATTCCCTTCCAACAGGCGGAACTTGCCTCCCTTTTCAGGCTCAACTACAGCAGCAGTGTGTGTAAATGCTTGTACCATCTACACAACCAGAGACAAACAAAAAAATATTGCTTTTGAGAAGATTCAGTACACCAGGGAAAAAAAAAAAATACACACACACTTTAACACAGTAAAAACAAACAAACAAACAAACAAACAATGTACTACAGAATGGGATAAGACTGACCTCCTGGTTGAGAAAGACTCTGTAGAGCTCCTCTGGTGAGGTAAGGAATGTGTCCCTTAGCGAGAACTTGCAGGTGGGGATCTTCACCCCTGTTGTAGGGGGAGCAGCTGTGCTGCTAGAACCAATCTGAACATGAAAATTACACAAACCTTTATTAAATCTTTTTTACTTTTAATTAATTCTGTACTGAGGACCTACATGTGATGTCATTAAATGCTGGAGCCCACCTGAGTTCTGTCCATTTTGACTTTATTCTGAGATGTTTGCTCTTTGCTCACCCCATTGGCTGTAGGTAAGATCATACCCTGTGTGAACTCTGCAAAAGAACACAAAAAGTCAAGGCTTGTACAAAGTCATACAGCTATAAAGCTAACTGGCTGATTCCCTCCAAACTCTTCTGTGTACAGAGTGATTCACCCCAAGTAAAACAAATTGATCTTTGTACGCTTAGTTAATGTAAACCACATTATTCCTAGTATAATTCTCGAACTTTAAGTACAAATGTGATCAATTTGAGAGTCCTATTCATTCTGGTTTCAGTCAATGACCTCTAGGGGTTCAACTCTACTAGTACAATCTGTAACATTTTCTTGTACAGATGGGAGCCAATTCATTAACAAGATGCCAAGCTTTGTTTGTAGTTCTTTGACACTTAAACCAGTTTTGCAGTTCCGCTTGTAATTACTAAGGTTAGGGTATGGAGAAATGGTCAAATTGCATTTGAGTGTGTTAGAATATCCATCATGCCAGCTACTATAGGCTGTTTAAGAGTAAGTCTTACCTGTTTTGAGAAGCCCTAGATAGCTGTTCAGTGCCACACGAACCTTTTCTGATCCCTCTTTCTTCATCAAATCAAACAGTGGTGTATCAGGCTCACCTTTACAAAGGCTCACACTGATCTGTGTGACAACCTCATGATGATTAAAAAGCTTGTGAATGGAAAGCCTGGGGAAAATACTATAAAATAAATAACTACTGTACATGGATTATTTTAATAATTAAAAACCTTTTGAACCTTTAGAAACTTTTTTGTATGGCCATGTTGTGTTCTACATTCCTAATGCAGCCGTCTTTACATTATAGTACAAAGTTTAAGCCAAACATGGTTTTGGATAACTAGGAATATGCTCTTAGAGGGCAGTTCATTTTTAATCACTGTGCCTACTGTGATTTTGTACATAGCGCTGATATTCAAATATTAGATATTATACACGTGCTATCAATAATATGTTATGTCAGTGTTTTCCCTGTATTTAGAAAACAACTGAAAACAGACTGACTTTTTTAACAAAAAATAACACACTTAATAGACCGTCAGTAAACATTTTTGAGAAATGTATTTTCATGATTTCTTTAGTCAAAGGTATTTGTAAATAAATATATATCATAACATACTATTATAATGCAGCTTCTGCAAATTTCATGATGAATGGACTAAAAGAAATAACCCAAAATGGCTTAGAAAAAACTCTGGTTCCACTGACTTACATTAAAAGTAAAGTAGATTCTTCCTTCTCCTGTAAAGTTATCATTTTGGAGATACGAGGTGTGAAGTGGAGTATCTGCCAATAATATGCGGCTTGATCTTGTTAATACATAAAACTCCTGAATAGCTTTTAAAAATGTCAGATGAACTTCACAAACTTGTTTTTTCAAACCAGTGATTATATGATGCTTTCTAAGGCTAACTGTAAGCCTGACAAAAAAAAAAGCAACTGCTTGCTGCTGGCACTAGCCAGTATTCAGCTAGAGTAACAAAAATTTGTCTCCTGTTAGACGGATAAAACCTAGTGTTCGGAAGTCTATACACATGGAGGACGGACAGCCAATCAGAATGCAACAGACAAAATCAGCAGTTACGGTCAGCTTAATGCACAATAAATATCATGTGCTCCATGCATGTATGGGTGGGGCACCCGAGATTTGAGTTCCTTCCCTTCAATTTTGTTTCTGCGTACATTCTCCGCACCTTTGGGTTCAGATATACACACCCCTGTTTTAGATAGGTTATCTAATAAAAAGTAACACTATGAGCAGAGCTTATCTGCTTAAGATACACTTTTTTCAACTCTACAAGACACTCCATGGCGGAACAGGAAGACCCCATAGAATCGGCATCCTACCACAGGATATGATGGTGTTTTGAGTGGATTATGTTTCACTGTCTAATACACAAAGAATACGTAAATATTCTTGTCAAAATTCAGTTGAACATTTGAAATGAAAACATTCAATAACTGCAGCCATCATTTGACAACTGAGTGTTTCTGAGCACACAGTGACTTACATCAAGATCTTCCATTTCATTTTCATCTGAAAGGTTTGGAACCTCAATATTTCCTTTGTATTTGATTCCTGATTTTGATGTTCCTGTAAAAGAATAATAAAGACAATTTTAAAGCAATAGACTATAAAAATTGATTTTGATGTATATAGTATCAATATGTTGGGCACAGAAACCAACATGCAGGAACAAAAATGTACGTTAATATGCTAGAAAATCACCAGTCATCACGTTAGCAAAGAGTTCTAAAAACAAGCTTTACCATTTTCTAACATCTTTTTAAACACAGATTCTTCACTACTTTACAACACCCACTGACAGCACCATACATGACAAGAGTGCCAGTAAAAGCTATGTTTCCTATATTCCAAGAAAAGATTTTTCAAACATATTCTAACCATCTTTCATTACATTTTTGGTATACAACATTTTATCACCTCTATCTCACCTTTCCATTTGGCCTTCAAGTTCCATTCGTAAAAGAAGATGAGCTTCCCTTTGCGATTGTTAATGGAAGCCTCACCTTCCACCTTTGTGACCTCTGTGATCTCACACTTGCCTTCATCGCTTTCTACACTCAATCCCACCAGCAGCTCTTTCAACTTCTCTGAAGACCAGTTTGTGGCATCCCTCTCCGTCCTGCCCAAGAAAATAACAATAACACTTAGGGTTACTAATCCACATCGTAGACACACACCACTGACTAAAGTTACTTCTTGACAGCATAAGACTGTATTGAGTTTTAGCATCAATACATGAAATAAAACCCTGCAGGGAATAACACTTTGTGGAAGATCAACATTTGTCTAGTGGCACCGTGGAAGCCAAAAATAATAAAGTAGCTTAAATGTCTGTCACAAAAAAGATAAACACCCAAAAATAAATAAGTATGGACACTCGCTTTTTCCTTTCATCGCCACACCATTACTTGCTTTATGTAAATCGGGGACCTACAATACAAATTATGTAAAGAAAAACAAATAATCCTTTTTGAGGGTTTGTGTTCACACATGTGTTTTGAATCTACCTATGGCTGCACGTTACTCTATAGCCCATGTGTCAAACACAAGGCCCGCTGGCCACATCAGGCCTGCAACACAATCCTATCTGGCCTTCAAGAGTGTTTTGACTTTCTATTAATATTAGCCTGTTTTACAATGCGACAATGCACTGCCCTACAGTCCCCAGCATGCACTGCAACGTAACGTGTGCTTTGACTCTTCTACCTCAACAACAATCTATAGGACAGTGATTACACCTCAGTTCTATACAATTCTGCACAATTCCACACCAATCATATCACCAAATATACTAGCTTCATTTCAGCTGCAGTTCAACCAATATAAACACCTAGTATTAGTATTAGTAGCTGCTCAGAAATTTAGCTCATGTATTAGCTAATGAACTTGCAGCAAAGAAAGGATGCCAGGTGTCTAGATCAAACAAATAAGTAGGTTTAAAAGACTTAGCTCCTGGGGACTTTTTAATTTTGAATTTTTCAAGTATTCATGTAATATTTCAAGATCTACTGCCTATATTTTACTGATGAAGTTTTTGAGTATTTTGAATAAACAATGGCCAGCTGGGGTTACAGCACAACATACATTAAAAATGAAATAAAACATTTTTTTCTCTGGCCAACGAATTTGTTGAGATTTTTTAATTTGGCCCCTTTAGTGGCGGAGTTTGACACCCCTGCTCTATAGTTAGAGCTGTCGTTGTGCTCTATTAAGTATGAACGGTTATTATGCTTCAGTATATCTTCTAGAACATTCGTTCATGTCAGCAACCGAGGAAAGAAACTACGAGATCAGCCTCAGTTCCGAGGAATCGATGAGAACAGTGCTCACCACGTTTCCACTGGCAACATCTTGTTTTTAATTTCGCTAACCGCTACGTCTCTCTGTGCAGCTAATGTTACCCGACTGTGTTGGGAAGCACAGAGAACACTGTAGTTACACAGCGTACCTGGCTGGCCAACATATTTCTTACGGTCCAGGTCTAAACGACACGGGACGCTGTGAGGATGTAGCTATACAGTCCATGAATAATGCAGCTAACAGAGCTAACCAAGCTACACGGCTAAGCTAAACTCCGACAAAATCCCACATCTATCATAAATAACACACCAACAGCCCGGCTCTGGAGGAGCACAGACTGAAACATGTCTCCCTGTGACAGACGGACACCCTGAGTCTCTGACAGACAGACGTTATATGACTGACATTCCTCTTTTATATTTCAGATATCGGTTAAAGCGCTGGAGATGCAGCTCCTCCACCATGCTTGCCTCAAGATGGCTAACGGAGGCTACACACACAGACCGGCTCCTTCAGCTCTTTAGCTCACCAGTGCCAGTTGTTGACATTTGTAGCGTCTGCTCTTTCTTCCACGATCCATCGAGGGTCTCCTTCACCCCACTTTGCCATGACCGACCAGGACAACGGGAACGGGTGGATCTCGGTAGCAGCGCGTGAAGCGGAGCGAAGTCTGAGCGGCTCTCACGCGACTTCTCGAAGTCTCTCGCTGGTTCACGCGCCTCCGCTTTTACTGCCCGTAGAAATTACTGGAAACGGAATCGCGTGTCACGCTAAAAAACTTCCGTAGTTGCACCAGAGCGGCTGGAATGTTATTCCGTCGTTTGTTAGCAATGTGGCAAACCTTAAATCAAAAGTGTCTCGATGTAAGAAAAAATAATTGATATTTAAATTTTGACTGTTACTTCTTCGAACTGATTTCTTACTACTAAAAACTGAACTGTTAGCTACATGTGCAAATTCAGTTTATATATATATATATATATATATATATATATATATATATATATGAAAGGAAGTTTTGTCTTTTACATGTTCTTACATGTAAAAGACAAAACTTCCTTATATATATATATATATATATATATATATATATATATATATATATGAAAACTGAATAGTACTTATAACATTTTTACTTGTTCGAGTTTAATTTTTAAGCCATCAAAAATCGTGGATTATCAGCTCTAGCCTTTTAAAAGCTAACTAATAAGCTACCTTTAAGCTTAGTTCGATCAACACTTGTGGCAATAGCATTGCTGTTTTACAGTTATAAATGCTTTACTTTCATCAACTTAAGGTAGAATGAGTTTTTCTTCTTTGATGAGTCCTGTCACGCTTTCATGTGCACACGCACAGTCTGATTATCTAAACCTGGATTAACAGAGAAAGTTGTTAACCACTGTTGTAAAATGAGTTTTGCACAGTACTGTTCAGTACTTAGAAGTTGTCAGGGGCCCCTAGGCATTTGTGGGGCCCTAAAGCAGCTGCTTATGTCGCTTATTATGTAGAGCCGGCACTGATTAATATGAACCAGGATGTCTTTTAAGTAATTGGCTGTTTGTTAGCTTTGCAGCAGAAAATTAGTTTAAGTGAAAATGTCAGACACTCATGGTAGTTTGAATCATTTGTTTTTGTCCACATTGTTCTTTTCATGCTTTTTTGTTGTTGTATTGAGTATACTGAAAGCAAATGCTGTGTATAATAGGAAAACTAACACATAATTAGTGATTGCACATTGTGTATAAGAGCCACCTGGAATTCCATAGCCAACACCTAGCAACTATCTGGAATACCCGAGCAACCACCTAGCAACCACTTAGTGTGTGCCTCTATATATGTGCCAAACAATCTCTGTTCATGGCAAACACTTAACCCACCTAACCAACCCACTGCCCAACACAGAACAACACATGCGTCACATTGACACATCTCCTAGCATTACATCCACAAAGTATTTACACGAAATGTCTCTCCTACTGAGAGTGCAGCGCCAGCTGAGAGCCTCTGCACGTGGCTGCTTTGCATGGTGGGATGCCACAAGATGTCACACATGTGTATCAACTTTAGTTTTGCCTCATGTAATTACACAAGTGTATCTTAATAGTTGTAACAGCCAACATAACATAAATGTAATTATATTTGTAATCAGACTGGAGCAACAGTTGTTCTCAGAAGTCTTTTCCAGCAGTAAAAGGAAGTATGTCATAACTTACATTAAGACATCACTTACACTGTATCTGCCAGCTTTCCTAACATTTAGCTAGCATTTATTTAGCTAGTGCTGCAGCATTGTAACCAGCTTCAAACCATTTTGTAAACCATTCTGTAAAGTGACAGTACAGCAGATGTCCCCTTATCTTAAAATGCAACTTTTATAACATTAATTAAATGTGTTGCATTACCCCCAAAGCAATGTCTATATTACCACTCCATTATTACACAGTACCTATATAACAACTACACAGGAACTGTCTACTTATTTTAAAGTGTAACTTTAACACTACACTACAGGATACTTCCTGTGTAGTTGTTATATAGGAACAGTGTAATTACAGAATGGTATTAATCAATGCTATGTGATTGGATTACCTTGTTACAACACAGTTATGTACATAAATGTAATGTTATGTAAAACATACCTCCTTTTACTGCTGGAAAAGACTGCTGATCTGTAGTGTATCAAACAGATACACATGTGTAATAACATAGGCTGTACTTCTGTACTCCATCTGTAACATTGACTTAATCTTCAGTAGTTACATCATTGTTGCATATTTTATTCATGTGTAACTACACAGTTATTAGATACACTTAATATAAAGTGGGACCATGCACACTGCAGATTTTCATCAGTATTATGTACCAAGGCCATAGTTTTAGTTTCAGTAGTGGAGAGACAATGAAGTTATAGTCCAACGTTCACACATAAAACAAACAAACAAATACACAAAAAATCATAAAAAGCCTGAAAACTGTTTATGCATTTGAACATACACTTATTGCAAGCACCTTGAATTTAACATATTATGTTGAAATAGATCATCAAGCTTTGCCCAGTTATCCGACCAAAATAATGGTTATATAAAAAATGGAAAAGCACTAACACTCCTAAACAAAACATTTAGTATTGTTCATAATACAGATCTAAGACTGATAAAATACAGACCATAAGACTGATACAACTGCACATCTTCTATCACAACAAGTACAGCATATAAAACACATCAATCATTGACATTTTAGCAGTCATGTACTGTCAGTATCAAAAGCACTGCCTGTTAATTTGATAAAAACAAAATTTTTATGTTTGATTCTATCACTCTCTTTAGGTGTTTACACATTGTCATCTGCTAACTATGGTGCATTTTTAAAGGACATTATGAATTTCAACAGCATATAAAGAAAAATAAAATCTCATTTATTCTAAATCTTACCTAAAAATAATTGCTAAAAATTAACATAGCCAATTTACACATTATCATTTACACTGAATCAATATAAAGGTTGATCTCTAAAAAAGATTTGAAAAATCTAAAATCTGCCTGTTGCTTAGATTCCTCTGGATACTCTTCACATGATATAAGTGGACATTTAGTTCCACTGTGTGCTCCAACCAGTGATCCTTCAGTAGCCTGCTAACATCATCATTTTAACAAAGGCTGATTTACAGAAAACAATTACCATTAAATACTTTTAAATTATTGAATCTGCAGTACCCTGTATGAAAACACTCAGATGAATGTGAGCCATGTCTGGCAAACATATAGCACTGTTGTTCCCCTATCTGCACTGGCAAACTGCATATGAGCCGAACGTGGCCCATATTAAAACATGCTTATTTGGCCCACATATCTTAAAACCGATCTGGGCAACTTCTGTCAGAGATATGGCAGTATGTTGGCTTTTATTAACGAAAAAGGTCTGACACAATCTGCCGTCTTAAAAGGAACACTACTAATTTGTATCCTAGTTTGTAATTTTATTCATATTTAACTTAAAATGGTACAAAGATATTTGACAACATGGTGACAGATATACTGCCTGACATCTGAGACAATGTTTTATGATGCTTTGAGAAGGTTTTGGCTTAAAACATATTTTTTATATTCATGGGGCAGAGGTACATGTATGGTGCTATGTTGTAAAATAGTCCTATAATGATAAAATATATGAATTAAAAAAAACATTTTTTTCACATGTATTGCTATTTATCCATTAATAACATTACATATAACAAACATTACATATAAAAAAGACAGGTGGAGGCTCACTGGTGGTTTTGGTTAGCGAATAAAATGGCTATATTTGTGTTGAGGACATCTCAACCCCTGGTTTCTGTCACCACCACTGTAAAGAAATCTGTCTTTCTACAATGAACCATGTCACATAAAAATATATGTAATGTATACATATATAAAATATATGTTTACATCTCAGCGTTTGAATTATGCAGCAATTTTGAAAAATTGATGGAATTCCCCTTTAAAACAACATGGGCAAAATATCCGTATGTAACCTGTAGATTTTACATTGCATATTTGAACACAGCTTTGGACAGTGACAACTTGTTTTTGAATCTTCACGCCATCACATTGAATCTGACATGAAACAGTGACTATAAGCTTAAAGTGCAGAGTACTGTGAGAGTATACTCTTAAACATGAAAATGCCATAGAAGAACCATTTTTGGTACCCATTTTTGGTGGATCTTTAGAGAAATATTTTTGTAAATAAGATGTGTGACTGTGATTAGCTTATTTAAAGTTTAGAGAACCTCCACATAACAAAAAAATGAAATTGGTATGTAACTGTTCCATTATGTAAGGGTTCTTTTGACCTTTAAAAGGTTCTTAATGCTCATGTATTTCTTTTTCAAACATGCTTCTTCAGGGAACTAACCGTAGTTCTTCTGTGGCATCACTCAAAAAGGTTTTGTGGCACCTTTCATCAGTGATTCATGCAAATTTATCAAATTGTGTCACTGCACAAATATTTACAGACTGCCCTTTATACTTTGGGAAATTCATTGGCCCCGAAAGAGTTACCAAATCATACATCTGTGCTGCACCTTGGACTGGAGATAGCTATTTATTTTTCAGCATTTGCTATCAGTGGATGGTATCGCAGGCCAATCCGCAGTGCATGTATTGGGACAGAGACCATTTGGGATAGAGATGGAAATGGAGCTCCTGGTCTTGGCAGGACTGTTTGGACTGAGCTTGGGTCAGCATCATCCTCACATGAAACCTGGAAGAACCTCCATCGTTCATCTTTTTGAGTGGCGCTGGGCAGATATTGCTACAGAGTGTGAGAGGTACCTGGCACCAAAAGGCTTTGGAGGAGTTCAGGCAAGTATACGTGCATAAGTTTTACTGTGTACATACATATTAGCGTTGCTTACTCAAGTAAACACAAATTCCTACTCAAGTGGAAGTGCGAGTGCTCATCTAAAACAATATTCTGGTAAAAGATGATTTACAATTTCAAATTCACAATTGGAGTTAAAATACAGAAATACAAACTCTCAAATATCTAAAAAGTCTCTCCTAAAAGGTCATTTCTAATGCATGTTTTGAAAATGTAGTAATATCTGAATGATCTGATCAAGGAAGAATCTCAAATGAGAAGTAAGACCATGGATGGGGAACTACGACACGATACAGCGGCACCTTCAGCATTCTATAACACTGGTTTGCTTACTACTGGTTAAATAATTATATATATTTTTGGGGCCATTGACACCACACAAATACAGGGGAATTCTACTCTTTTTTTGTTTTTCAAAATTTCTGCAAAATTCAACTGCGAAGAGGTAAAAAAGTCAATCTAATGTGAGGGAGCTGCCTTCCGCCACAATATAAATATATATGCAAAGACTTTCTATGTAATGGTGACATTTCATATTCAAACAGACAGACACATGCTGTTTCTAAAAAGCCTTTATTAATTTATAGTGTTTATGCTGGAAAGCTGAAGTTGAATAGAGAAGAGCAAACCTGTAGGGGAAAAAAAGAGGAAATAAACTTGATGTTGAATATGAACTGTTTTATATATAAAAATGTTGAGTTAATGTTGCTTTAGCAATATAACTAAACAGTTTAAGCACTGTTATATTTTTGAACACAAATGGGTGAAGTCAAGAAAAGGTTTAATTGAGTAACTAAATTAAATAAGAAGGGAAAAGTACTTACCTGTGAATAGATTCCAGAGGAAGGTAGCCATGTCTCAAAAACCGTAAGTGATGTCACATCATTTCATGTTTAGCTCTATAAAAGCCCTAGAAGGAGCAGAGTGAGTTAGTCTGGTGGAGAAGTTGATGAAATATGGTTGGAGCCCAGAAAACCGCTAAAATTGTGATTGAATAATGGATTATGCATACTAAGTTGTATATATTTGTAAATATAGAGTTTCCTTGGTTTTTCTTTTCCTTTTTTTGTGCTGGATAAATTGCATTTTTTTGTGTTTTCTTCACTGAGATTCAATAAACACCTGCTTTTGCACCCTAACCTGAAAAGTATCCACATGTCCTTTCCACCGGACCATCACACTAAGTGGTTTTATGTGAAATGGTTTATTACAGAGAAGATTTTCTGACAGTGGTGGTGACAGGAACCCTGATGGAGTGATGTCTACAACCTTTTATTTACTACCAAAATGACCAGTGAGAACAAAAGGAACTATTCTTTGAGTATTCCCTTTTTCTTAGGACCTTTCTCAAGAACATTTTTAAGAAAAAAATTTTGTAAGACGTTGGTGTTTACATCACATTCTTTAATCTAAAAAGTGAGATAAATTCAGTTTTTCATGATGTGGGCCCTTTAAATTGTGATGCAAAGGCGCTGCATTTCTAGCTGAATTGGTGGTAAACCAAGACATTATAGCATCATAACATGCAAAGCTGTGATAATAGGAAATGGTGTTTGCTTAAGCTAATGGGTAGTTTAATTATCTTGTAGATCTCTCCTCCCAGCGAGAGCGTTGTGGTAACCAATCCTTGGCATCCGTGGTGGCAGAGATACCAACCCGTCAGCTACAACCTTTGCTCCAGATCAGGCACTGAGGAGGAGTTGAGGGATATGATCACCCGCTGCAACAATGTTGGAGTAAAGTCACCTAACTGTTATTATATAGCTTCCAAAATGATACCTGATTGTAAACCCATGAAGACTCTGTTTTAGATATTGTTAGATAGATGTAGGCATTCCCACTTTTGAGTAAGCAACTATAAATGATTTCCTTGTCTTTGGCTTGTGTGCTGTTAGGTGAACATCTACGTGGATGCAGTCATCAATCATATGTGTGGAACAAGTGCTGGAGAAGGCCATCACTCTAGCTGTGGCACATATTTCGATGCCAACAAGAAGAATTTCCCCTCTGTTCCCTTCTCATCCTGGGACTTCAATGATGGCAAATGTAAAACAGCTAATGGTGAAATTGAGAACTACCATGATATTTTTCAGGTGTGATTTCTGACTAGGACCACAACTGTTATTGGTTTTTGTTTAGAACGACAATGTTTAGGCATATTTTCTCTTCAATTCCAAAGGTGAGAGACTGTCGGCTGGTGAGTCTTCTGGACCTTGCCTTGCAAAAAGATTATGTGAGGGGAAAAGTGGCTGAATATATGAACAAACTGATTGACATGGGTGTGGCTGGATTCAGAGTGGATGCTTGCAAGCACATGTGGCCTGGTGACCTTAGTGTGGTTTATGATAGACTGCACAACCTCAGCACCAAATGGTTCTCATCTGGTCTCAAGCCCTTCATTTACCAAGAGGTATGCTTTATTGAATTAAGCTTAGTGGTCTCAACAGGTCCAAGCTGAAAAGTTTTCTTTCAGGTTATTGACTTGGGTGGGGAACCCATCAAAGCCAGTGAGTACTTTGGTCTTGGAAGGGTGACAGAGTTCAAATACAGCGTCAAACTGGGCACCGTTGTACGCAAATGGGAGAATGAGAAGCTGTGCTATCTGAAGTATGTTGTGTCCATGCTTAAAAGGTCTACTGAAAAAAAATATTTATTTGCATTGTTACAAACGAATAGTCACTGATTTAATATTATCAGTGATATTTGCTTTCAGAAGTTGGGGAGAGGGCTGGGCTTTCATGCCTTCTGATAAGGCTGTGGTGTTTGTTGACAACCATGACAACCAAAGAGGCCATGGAGCTGGAGGAGCTTCTGTCCTCACATTCTGGGATGCCAGGTGCAATTTCTCTGTCATTAGTTCAGTTCTTTTAATCCAGACAGTTTCAAATGTCTTTGTGGGTTTTCCCACTTTTCTAACTAACAGCTCCAGCTTTTGTTATTGGGATGCTGTTTGTTCTCCACAGGCTTTATAAAATGGCTATGGGTATCATGCTGGCTCATCCTTATGGTGTGACCAGAGTGATGTCCAGCTACCGTTGGGACCGCAATTTTGAGAATGGAAAGGTAAGCACACTTACCACAGCACACAAAAATACAGTGCCCCACACTTGGATTAGTCATTTTTTTTATTTAACTTTTACTTTATTTAACTTTCATTTTTATTTCATTTTAGTAGTTTTATTTTTCTTTTAATTATTACGCCGTTGTATTATCTTAAATAAAGCTAAGGCATTTTGCTAATTAAAGATTTTTTTCAATCGTTACAGATGTAACACGACAAAGCAATTTACGCTCTGGCCAGTAGGAGGCGCAGTGCGTTTCCTTGTCGACCCCAAGCTCTGCCTTTCAGGACAACCACTAGTTCATGTTTCTGTGAGGTAGATTAAGAGGGATTAAAAGCTTTGGAATTCACATCAAAACTTTTTGAACGACTTTGTTTACGTCTCAACGGTTGAATTACGCAGAAATGTTGAAAAATTGGTGGGATTACCCTTTAAATAGTAATGCGACAAAAAAGGACATTTTATTATTTTCACATTATTTTATAATTCTTCTGTTTACGCTCTGTTGTTTTCCACTAAACTCCGTCTATGAGGACGACCATTGGCTCACGAGCCTCCTGAATGCTGTCCTTTTATTGGCTTACTCTCGCAATATCTGAATGAATTAGGGCAGGGGTGTCAAACTCAGTTAAAATTAGAAAAATGTCAGCAAATCCGAGGGCCAGCTGTGTTTTTATTTCATTTTTACTTGACATTTTGGCAGGTTTTTGCCAAAATACACCAGTATTTGCAACAGTAGAATAGACACTAAATACTAATTCACAAATAATTCTAAATAAAAAAAATGACTTAGGTGTTTTTTTTTTTTAAACTGCCTATTTGCTTGAACTAGACATCAGGCATCCTTTTTTTCTGTGTAACCGCTGGCCCATTTTGTTGGGGAAGGGGGTCAGAACGCACACTATGTTGCAGTGCATGCTGGGGGCTCTAGTGCATCAAAAAGTGAAACGGGATAATAGAATAGAAAATGAACATTTCGCCAGCCGAATAGAACTGTGTCACGGGCCTTGTGGTTGACACGTCAATTAGGGCATATATGTAGTTAAGGGTATATGTAGTGTGGGGCATGCCGTTAGCAAATGACATGTTAATGAGGAACTAGTCGCGGGCTTTTTCCACGCAGTGAAGGCCTACATGAGCACAGCTAGACTATATCAACTTATAATGTCAAACATTGCTTACTGCAGTTTGTGTCAGCTCAAACAAGTTAAAGCTTTTGCTAATTTCAGTATTTTGCGTTATAGGACAAGAATGACTGGATGGGTCCACCAAGCCACGGCAATGGATCCACCAAGGCTGTGCCCATCAACCCAGACACCACATGCGGGGATGGCTGGGTGTGTGAACACAGATGGCGCCAGATCAGGTTGGTGTATTCTGCAGTTCCTCTGGCAGCTTGCAGCTCGCCAAGATGTAAGCTCCAATATAGGCTGACGTTCTCTTGTCACTGTGCAGGAATATGGTGAAGTTCCGTAATGTTGTCGACGGACAGCCTTTTTCCAACTGGTGGGACAACGGAAATAATCAGATTGCCTTTGGCCGCGGCAGCCGGGGCTTCATTGTTATCAACAACGATGACCGGTGCGTTGAACAACCACCCACCCACTATGAAAATCAATAAAACATGCAATCCAACCAGGGTAATCGTTTATTACTGAGTTTTTCGTAACTGTGCGCTTTAACAGGAACCTGAACGAGGCACTTAGCACTGGCCTGCCTGGTGGCATCTACTGTGATATAATCTCCGGGGATAAACTCAGCGGTGGGTGCACAGGGAAGCGGATACAGGTGGACAAAGATGGACGAGCCAACTTCAACATCGGCAACTGGGAAGAGGACCCGTTCATCGCCATTCATGTAAACGCTAAACTGTAGATTTACTTCAACATCTAATAAAACCCTGAAGCTCAAAGACAGGAGTGTAAAAAAATAAAATAGACGTAAATCCTTTATTTTGCTGCTTTCCTCTCTCTTTATTCCCAAGAGTGCACCTGACTGAAGAAATCAGAGCCTTTATGAACCGGCATTGTTGTTTTTTTTTCAGAAGCTGCTGATGATTAAACGTTCACAGCGTTCACTCTGAGCTCTGTTGTATCAATAAGGGGTTCTGTACAAATAAAACTCGTTGACTTGTGTTATTAACCCGTGTGCTTCTTACTGGATAGGCTTTGTATGTGCTAGTTTGAGGTAAGAGGGGCTGTTCATGTTCCGTGCAGCGTGTCTGAGGCATTGTTTCGGGGTTAGGTAGGGGAAGCCCTGTTTAAACGGACTCATAAAGGCGGTCGTTTTCCTGGTTTGTCAAATATGAAAAGTCAGCCTCCACTGAGCAACAGGCGGCAGGTGAAGGCTACACATCTATCAGGGTGAGTGTTAGTACTTTATTCAACATATAAAAGACAGTAACTTTTTTGTAACTTTGAAGCGAACTGAAACTACTGCGCTGTAAAGTAAGCTGTGGGGCAGTGTTTGAGTGCAAGGTGTATTGAAAACGAGAAAATGAGGGCGGATGTGTTGGCGCGATTTTGAAACCTGAGAAAATCTCCAAGAACTCATTCTAGACTACGCATATGGGTTCTGCAAGAATAGCCTACAGAAAAGAATCCCATGTATCATTAAAACACACCGCTGAGCTACTCTCTTTAAAAAGATGGTGCTTGAAGTGTTCTTTAGTCAAGAAAATGGTTCTATATAGAATCATGAACACTCAAAGAACCCTTTGCATGATTGAAGGTTTTTGTGCATCTTAAAACTGTTCTTCAGACTGATGAAAAATGTGCTGTAGATGGTTCTATATAGAACCATTTTAAGAAGGGTTCTATATAGCACCCACCCAAAATGGTTCTTCTATTGTTACGATGTCAACCTTGTAACAATAGAAAAACCCTTTTAGGTGCAATATAGAACCCTTTTCAAAAAGGTTCTATACAGAACTGTCTGTAGCACATTCATGCACATTTTCCATCTGTCTGAAGAACCCTTTCATGATGCAAAGAACCCTTTAATCATGCAAAGGGTTCTTTGAGTGTTCATGGAACCATTTTCTTTACTAAAGAACCCTTGAAGCACCATCTTTTATTTAGTATACTTATGTTGTCATGTTTATTTTAGAGTGTGGGTCAATATACAGAATCACTGTTTCCGTTTCCTCAGATATCTTCCTTTTACAAGTATGCATAGTTATTGTGCTTAAAGAAGAGCTTTATTTCTGATAAGACTGGCCAAAAAAACTGAACAATTAAATGTGAAAATAACTGATATAGGAGAAAATACAACACATATTAACCCAAGAAGAGAGAGAAAAAGAGGAGAGAAAAACAAAAATAAAATAAATAGATGGTGATGCATCAAAGTATTTCAAGTTTTATTTGTATTGTTATTTAGTTTAAATTATTTTAGCATAAAGTTCAGTTCAACTTGCACTATGTCAACTCTGAAAACAGATTTGTTCATTTTAATCTTATGTCGGAGGCGTTCTGCTGACCTGATGCTGGAAAATTTGTAGTTGCTTGATGACTTAAGTCATCACTTACCAACATTAAGATGAAGTCATGGTTTTCTTAACCTACTTTTATCAGCACTTGTAGTTTTACAAGAATCATTTATTTATATAAATGCTTATTTTCAGTATATGTATCAAACATAGCTTACACTGCCTGTTATATGCTGCAAAAGAATACAATAGAGCATGGAATTCAGGGTGGGATCTAAGCTCTTAAAAAAGATGGTTCTTCAAGGGTTCTTTAGTAAAGGGAATGGTTCTATTTAGAACCATGAGTTTTATATAGAACAATTTCATGCTTAAATGTTTCTTTGCATGGCGAAAACATTATTTAGGTTGATAGAGAATTTTTTGTATATGGTTTTATGTAGAACCTTTTTGAAAATGCACTAAACAATGTAACAATAGAAGAACCCCTTTGGTGCTATATAGAACTATTTTCAGAAAGAAAAATTTAACCATGAATGATTCTGAATAGAACCATTCCCTTTACTAAGGAGCCCTTGAAGAACCATCTTTTTTAATTGTGTGGCATCTAGGGAACCCTGAAAGCTGCTTTCATGAAAAGGAAGCATGACAGGATCTTGGTTAAAAAGCTACTCTTCGTTTTCTTAGTCTAACACCCCTCCAGTAACCAGCAGATTTTTCAGTTGAGCCAGTCTGCATGTTGCAGTGAGCTATGGCAGAGGTTTAGCTCTGCTCTTGGGGACCCACTCTTGTAGACCCACTCAGTTTCAGCTGCCTCAGCACACTTTACCCAACTCATGAAGGCCTACGTGAGGAACTGCATTAGGTGTGTTGGGGCAGGAAAGAAACTGTCTTTATGAGCGGGAT
The DNA here is from genome assembly GCF_904425465.1 of Colossoma macropomum. Classification (NCBI taxonomy): domain Eukaryota; kingdom Metazoa; phylum Chordata; class Actinopteri; order Characiformes; family Serrasalmidae; genus Colossoma; species Colossoma macropomum. Next base: position 24,074,987 of record NW_023494803.1, on the reverse strand, counting down.
TTAGAAATACTAAGTTAGAAGGTGCAGAAATAAAAAAGTAACTGTGGCAGAACTGGAAGGTTATATGTGACAAGAACCTGTTTTACCAATTTGTTCATTGATCATACACATATTTACAAATGTCTGGACAAGCGCAGACTGTAAGGGGTGGAATTGAGATAAAGCATCCCCATCTAGCCTCTGTGCATTGGTATACTTTGGTGCCAGCATGGTGACAAGTGCTGCAGTCTCCTCTGAGTGTTTTGCTATGTTAGAAAGTTTAAAAGACCAGGCAAGTTGCTTGGGGTGTCCTGTAATAGGGAAGAGCCAGGTTGTCCTGAACAAGAGTAAACTATGAAAAAGCCTATTAGATAGTAGTAGACAAGACTGTTGATTGGAAAAAAAATTGTGTAATCCCAGCAAAAAAAAATATCTGTACTTCCTCCAAACAGTTAATTTTACTAAATTTCTGTTTAGTCTCGTGCAAATTTCACATACACACCTGCTGCTTCACCTTATAAGGTTGCAGATCACTTTCAACATAGAAATCCATGTCCATACAAATAACTACTACATAAAATAGAAATTTATTATAAAACCCAGAAGTTGCTAGCAAAGATGTTTCTTTCAGAAACAGTTGATAGTTAATTTATAATTTCACAAACAGATCACTATAATACACTTAGTTCTGCCAGGCCAAACCCTTAACGGATGTCCTTATCAGATCTGAAGTTGAAGCAATCAACCATTTCATCTGCATCTCATGTAAACACCAGGTTTTGACTTACCACAGGTTGCACACATGGGAGTTATACTCAGATAATTTTCTCATAGAACAATGACATTCATATCACGAAACTTCCCTTGATCACGAAAATCCCTTGATCACAAAAACTGTCAATGGAAAGGTATCATAACTGTTAGGTTAATACAGGTCAAATTCTGGAATAGTACACAAGGTTTCTTAAAAACAGAAGTTCTTCATCACTTGTGCAAGTAAAGCACTTCTGAATCTCTATGAGGTGAATCAGTTGAAATTAACATTTCAGGATGTTTAACGTTAATTCCAGTGTGTTTTAAAGGTTGGAATGTGTAGGTAAGTTCCTTTCTCCTTACATTTCCTAACAATGCTGCTTTTCCTAACATAGCTAACAATGTTGCTGCAACTTTCATGTCATTAAAGCAATGGTTTGCCAAAAATCAAGTACACACAATTTTACTCCCAAATGTTGATCAGAAAAAGGCATGTTGAATGCATTTAATGAGGCTTTAAAAGCACCAGCATCATACAAAAGCATTTGGCTAAATCTCACTTGCCCTAAAAAAAGAGTTCTTTTCTCAAATCTAGCTACCAACAGCCAGAAGCCAGAATTGTATCCATACATTGTACAGCTTCATAAAAAGCAGTATATTATAGTTTAACATAAGCAAGTCTATTTGAGACTGTTTAACAACTTAAAGCACTTTAAGGCAAATATGCTAAGATTTAGGCATGCAGTTTGAACTATGCTAACCTGGCGGCAACACGCTTTCATTACTTCTTATCTCAATTGGTTCAGTACCTGCAGTTACATGTTTTTTTGCATATTACATTATTTTTGTTCCTGTCTCTACAGTTATTACCAGTGTACACTGCAATTAATTTGCTTGATTTATGACTATATAACAGATTAATTTGCTGTGCATCTTTGTGTGTCATGTCTAGTGACCATGGCCATGACTAATGGAACCTCATCACAAAACTCAACAGATAACTGCACGCTTCCATATGAAAACGACAAATTTCCTCTCCTGGTTGTGTACAGCATTGTCCTCATTGTGGGTCTACCTGCCAACATGGTCACGGTCTACCTTACATTCCTTCAGGTCTGTCGGAAGAATGTGTTGGGAATATACTTGCTGAGCTTGTCTGTGTGTGACTTGATGTACTTAGGAACACTACCCATGTGGACTATTTATATAAACGAGAGTCACAAGTGGAACCTGGGCTCCCTGGCTTGTAAAGTCACAGGCTACGTCTTCTTCAATAACATGTACATCAGCATCTTCCTCCTGTGCTGTGTCTCTGTGGACCGTTACGTGGCAGTGGTGTATCCGATGGAGTCTCGGGTTCTGAGAAAAATGAAACGAGCTGTAATAGTCACTGTGGTGATTGTGGCAGTGGTGGCTCTGGGCCACATGCCAGTGTTTACCATGACAGAAGGTGACACAGAGGCTAGGCAGGAGAAGCGTTGCTTTGAGCCTGGGCAAAACACACTCACCGTAACAGGCTTCAACTACGCCCGCTTTGTCATCGGATTCTTCATTCCTCTGTGTATTCTACTTGTCACTAACCATGCTGTCCTTACCAAAGTGGAGGAAAGTGAAGGCCTAAGGGCAGAACAGAAGGTCAAAATCCGTTACCTTGCTGTAGCAGTCATCCTGTTCTTCCTGGTCTGCTTCACCCCCTACCATGTCATCCTTTTACTACGGGCCATCAGTTACCACTTCCCAAGCTGGGGTTGTGAGTTTGACAAAACAGTCTATACACCTTACACCATATCTCTCGGCCTCTCCACCGTTAATAGTGCCATGAACCCAGTACTGTACGTGCTGGCTAGTGACAATGTCCGGAAAGAGATCAGGAGAAGTTTGACCAGCCTACGCAGTGGCAGCTTGTTCCGGACTCATTTGTCAGACAGAAACCACAGCCTCCGAAACTCCTCAGGTGCACGCAGTTAAAAGGTACATGCCTGTGACTGGACTGATGGCAAGCCACAGTGCAATCAGGAAGTGGTGGTGAAAGTCAACATTTGTCTTCTTTAATGGAAAACGTTGGCAACAGAATTAGGGCATTATTTTATTTATCCTTCTCTTTATTCATTTTATCATCCCATCACCTTTTATCATGGCATCAAACAGGACACAATCAGTGCAAAAGATAACAGCCTCCAAAACTCTTTAGTACGAAGAGTTCAAAAACAAGAGCAAATCTCACATGATGTGACTGATTTGTCATCTATGATAGTCACCTAGCTTTAGTAAAATACTTTTTAAAAAATCTTTTGGCCAGATTCCTACTTGTGCTGGCCACTAATGCTGACTCTTTGTCACTCCTGATCGAGTGTAACTTTACCCATGTAATCCACTATTTCTCACTGATTTAAAGACTGACTTCTGCCAAAATAAGCTTCAAAAAAGGTCATGACAGCACACTTTAGTATGCACTAGAAATGGTGGGGTAACTGGTGCAAGTCTTGATCAGGCAGGGTAGTTGAGTTTTTTTAGCTTTTAACTGTGTTTGCATTATGGGAAAGGCTATACTTGTCAAATCTAACTTTGGTTAAGGATTATAATTGAGATATTAATCTAGTTGACGGCCAATTTAAAAACTTATTTTAAGCTGTTATGTGCAGTGGTGGAAAGGAATGACGTATATTTCATTACTGTTCTGTACTTATCAAGCATTAGCCTATGCTAAGGTTCTTCAATTGCAGTCCTGGAGGGTCTTGTACACTTTGGGAATTTCCTTCTTCAGACACACCTGGTTCAACTCCTCTGTTAATTGCCAGGTTTAGTGGGCACATTTGAGCAAGGAAATCACCAAACTCTGCTTGATACTACCCCTCCAGTACCAGAATTAAAGAACCCTGGCCTTTACATTATTACTGTACAGTACTGTGCAATAGTCAGTGATCACCCTTTATTAATTAAATTTCCAGTAAAATAGCCATTTAGCACAAGCTATTTATTTTTCAGTGTCAGGAAAAGAAACAGCAAACATCTATTTGGCAGAAAATGACTCCAAAGCCTCAATGACTAAATATAATTTTATTCAGTATTTTTTGCGACTTGTGACCTTATTTCAGCTTCCACTCTTTTAGGAGACTTGTTTTCAGTTTTTCAAATATAATCTACAGGGTTTTTTCACACCTTTAAAGTTCAGTCTTAATAGTTGCATTTCCTGCTTCTCACAAACCATGTAATTCCAAAAACATTTAATGATGATAAAATCATTCCATTGTTCTAAGAACACCAGCAGCTTCTTAGTTTGATTTACAAATTTTATTCTTTGTTGTCTATTTCCTTTTCTCAGGAATGACATGGCTACACATCCTTTCAGACTCATAGTGTTGAGTTGTCTTCTCACAGTGGAAGGATGGACAGAAACACCTGTTGTTGTTTTTTTCAGATCTGAAGTAAGAGTGGAGCTTGATCTCTCAAAGATGAAAGCTTTAAGTACTGTTTATCTGATGGTGACAGTTTTGGTGGTCTACCAGGTCTTACACGGTTGTCCCATTTTCTCCAAAACTTATAAGAATTTTTTGAACTCCAGCTTGGGAACTCCTGTTTTATTTCCTGTATTTTTTCCCTTCCCTGTGCAAGTGGATTATCTTTTATCTAATCTTCTCAGAAATATCTACTGAAAAATTAATAACTTGTCCTTAATGGCTGTTTTGACTGGAAATTGAATAAATTAAAGGTAGTCTGTGACTTTTGCACAGTACTGTATTTCCATTTTTTGAGACTTCATGAGTTTCACTCCATTACATTTCAAAGTAAAGTATTGTACTTTTTACTCCACTATTTTCTGTGCTAATGTGCTGTTACTTATAAGTCTGAAGTGGAAGAATACTGGATTTAAAATATCCACAAGAATTTAATGTACTTTCAAACCGAAGCAAACCAATCATGATGCATCGTTTATTAAAACCCTCCCCCAAACACTGATTGTCCAATCGTAGCTTAGGCCTGGGCATCACTGGCAAGCATTTAAAATTTAACAATATGTAGAGGTGTAAAGTCTGGATTAAACAGTGTGGAAAAATGCATTACCAATTAATCCTGCCAAAACATAAACCGAACATGCACACTTGCATGTCTCATAGCTAAATTAGCTAGCTGTAGCACTGTGAATGTGCAGCCCACTCACAAGTATGTGATGTGTATACTGTTGTGAAATCACACTGCCCGTTCCAGCACTGGTTTTAACAAGCCCTCATCTACTTCACCTCACCATTTGCCCTTGAAAAATCTTGGACGCCATTTTAAAGCCTGTTCCATTACCTTATTGGATCAAGTAGAGTGTGCTAGATGAGCCATCGGAGGGAAAAAAGGGATGCAGTGAACAAAGTTGTCGACTTCAACAGCAGAATTTGTCCTGAAGTCACTGCTACTTGACACATTCCCCTTTTTGAACCCAAAAAATAGTGCCCAAAGTTGTTTCCAAGCCATAGCAGTAAACTTCAAAATGCTTAATAGTTCAAAACTGTAACATGCAATTTGCATGACTGCTGAAAAACTTCATCACTTTGCCCTCCTAGCTTGCAAGTTGAGCATGCTAAAGGTTACAATGTTAACAACAACAAAAATAAAGGCACTACACAACAGTTCTACACCAAAATATATAGATGGACAAAGCAATTATTTACAAATTTTATGTACGTTATATTCAGACTTCCGTTTGCATAATCTGCTCTTTACTGTCGCCACTTCTGCTTCTGCCGTGAGGAGCCACTTGTGTAATGTAGGTATGTAAAGTGGGTGAGGGCGTATGTAGATGAGTGTTGAAATGAGACTGCAGTATTTTGGATGTAGCCTTTTAACATTTTGTCAACTAAATTCAATGTACTCATCCAAAGATTACTAAGAGTTTCACATGCTAAATCATCTACCATTAAAATCTCTGTAGTTGACATGTCAGGCTCAAAAGATTGTCAGCAAAAGCAACAATATCCATAGTTGTGTTGCATGTGACTTGTGTTGCTTGGAAAGAGTGGTGTGGGGAACTGGACTTTTGGTTTTCACCAGCTTAAAGTGCAGTTATTTTGAAGTACTGAATAAAAAACTTTTTTTTTTTTATTATTTTTTTTAAATAAACATGAAAAATGTTGCCTATTAAACTGTTTTTCATTTCAGACAACACACAGGTCTTAGCAGCAATTGTTCATCAAAAAATGCAATAACTATGATCACTAGAATAACTCCAGAATAACTCTAGAAAAGCTATTTGATTCTTAAGCAATTTTTAAAAGCAAGTACTTTTTGTCTTTTAACTCAATCAGGAAAACATAAAGAGGAAGTGCAGATAGAGAGACTATTTACTGTTACTGGACTAACATTTTACAAAGGGTACAGAATGTGCATACTTGATCCAGAACTGGTTATGTTTCAGTCATACCTACTACTATACTACCTATACTAAACAATCAACTATTTTTAATAACAGACCTAATATACCTATACAGCCTCCTGTCTGACCAATATATAAGTATAAAAGCAGCAGCCTGGGAATTCTCAGTCAAAAGAAAACACTGCATTTTTTTAAAAACATGTTTTACAGCTTGATGCAGCATCCCATTTTGAAATCTGGAAAAAATATACAGCACCAGCAGGTTATACTGTATCAAACACCTTTTTGTACAGGTAATGTGATACTATTGTAACAATACTGTAATTATACAGAAAAATATATAGCATCATCAGCTTTTCTGTAAAACTTTCTGAAGCAGCACTAAAATGCATTGACATCTGTGAATCTGCATAAATGCAACAAGTTTATAAGTTGGGTGACATTAGCCTAGCCAGCTAACACTAGCTATCCATCATGCTAACTTACTTAGCACAACCTGTACGAACATAAATAAGGAATGAGATATTTGAGTGAGTTCATGGACTGGTACTTCAAGGGTTCTTTAGTGAAGCCCATGGTAAAGTGTAGAATCATGAACACAAAGAATCTGAACGTTTCAGTGATTCACTGTATGGTTAAATGGTTGTATATGGTTTTTGAAAGCCTTTTAAAAATGTATTTTTTTCAGTGTATGTTTAGTCTGAAAAAAAAACTGACTTCAGACCATGCACTGTCTAAGAAGGAAATGGTTAGAGGTTTTGGAAGGTGCTGATAAGTTGAAAAGTGAGAAGTTAGCTGTGCATTTACAGGTGTGCTACACGACACGTACACAGGATGAGCCTGGACTGAGACACGAATTCAAATTCTAAACTTAGATTGCACACTCAAAAACGTCATATGGAATGTTTCTTCTTCTGGATTTTTGACTGGGATTTTTTGCCTGGGATTTACACAGTGGTTGTGGCATCTGTGGGCCACAATTTTATAATACTGGTCAAACTGTTAAGTACACCTGCTTAAAAGCAGATTCTTTGCTGATTCTCTATTGTGTGTTTCATTATGTACTATGTGATCCATAAATGGTTTTCAGCACAGCAGAAAAAGTCACAAATACAAGTTCTTGCATTTTGTCCTAAAGATGTTTGTTTTTTAAAGTAATTACAGGCTTTCAAAGGGTGACAAAGAGACCGTGTATATAAAATGGCCTGGAGAAGCTTTGCTGCTGACAGAACTGATGATCTTCATCAAGTATATAGTTATCTCTTCCAGTATGGTTATTATAGCATACTTGCCCTTTCATTTTGTGGTAGTCTCTCATCTTAAAGACCCACACATGTCTAAGTTGTGAATGAGAATGAACATCTCAAATTAATGACTTGTTCTGTTCAGTTTCCAGAACTCAGTCTCCTAAAACATGTAGAGCACAAGTCTTCCATGTCTCTGGGTAATGCTACTGAAAAATTAGATAACATGTCAGATCATTTTTAGCTAAAATTTATTTGTGTAGCTGTTGTTAATGCTGTGGGTGGTTATATTAAGGCAATTTTCAACTTTTCAATTCAAATTATATCTAAAAATGTGCTTTAAAACTGAAAAATAAATCTAACCCAAAGAAAGAATTTCAGTCTTTGCAAGAAAAGTTATTTTGTATTTCAGATTTTCTAAAAGAAAAAACAGAATTACAGGGAAGCATTTACTAAATACAGTAAACAGTTAAAGCATTGTTGTTGTTTGAGAAATTTCTCACATAATGAAACTCCGAATCAGTCTTTCAGTTCCTGTGTCAGCACGAGACAAAAATGTTCTCGCTACAAGCTGGGGTGTTCAAAGTTTACCACCACTTCCGTTCATCTTTGTACAAGATGCAGTCTAACTAAATGACTATAGGCCCATAAGCCACAAATCTCAACAAAATTATACAGATAAATCTGATACAAGATTGAAGTTCCAGTTATTTATGTCAGTCAGTTTATGCTGACTTAACTGGTTGATATCAATGTCAAAGTATGACAGTTACTGCCATTCCAGTAATATGTCTAGCCAATACTTAATGTGCGTGTGTGCATGTCTTTGTGGATTACAGTGTATTTGCTGTTTGCCCTCCATCATGCACTTTTGCACTTCCTTACACTTCCTTACGTTTGCTTACAAAAAACTGAAGGCAATTAGTTTTCATGTCAGGTACTGTGGAAACAGGAAGTACTTGTCAGCTATGCTGTCCATACTGTCAGTGAGATCTGGGTAATCTTCACCAAAGCAATCCAATTCGAAAGTATCGCTGCATGTGTTAATTGCAGTTAGACCAGCACATGGTGTTGAAGATACATAATGGACCTGTCTAACATGCAAAATTGTATATATTTTTGGATTCTTGAGTTTAGATTGACAAGTATAGCATCTGTTGAGTTGGTAAAGATGAATATTTACTTCTCCACTTCTGCCTTATGATCATTCTATGCAGCAGAAAAATAAAGAACATTTCTTTTTTTGCATCAATTCAGAATAAAATAGACTAGACAGTGCAGACATGTAGTCTGTAAGTATCTGAGTCATTCTTGGCCCACAGTACTAGATAAATAGGCTGATTTTGAGGTCGATTAACCTCCATCGATAATCTCAAAATGTGCCCTGGTTTGAGGCTGATCTTCCCACATTACTCTGTGGTGTTGGGTATGTATAATCCAATCATATGAGTTTACTGTCTCATATGAAACAGTTTTACATTATTCATGAAAGACTGATGACCAGTGAGAGCTGACCTGAATAAAAGGACATAATTATTTGATCTGAATCAACAGTGTAAAAACTAAATAAAGTATTTTTCTTTGGCTTTTTTTACTGCAAAATGCACATACAGCTGCCATCTGTCATGTTTTGATTTGGTCACAAGAGATTCTGCAAGATCTCTCTTTTCTGAGAGCCATGACTATTGGTTGGGAAAAAATCAGTGAAATCTGTAATTATGTGTCAGGTCTGTAACATTTTCAGCACTATAAACAAAGTACTTTGGGCTGGGCATTACAGCACTTCTGTTTTTGCTTTGTACTCGATCACATTGGAATTTGAAATGAAGCAGTGACTATGAGGCTAAAGTGCAGAATGCCAACTTTTATTCCAAGGTATTTACAGTGGTATTCAAAAGTCAAATGAAATGTTTTGCTGATTTTACAAATAAAAATAAGTTAAGCACATCCTCTACAGGGTTTAAACTTAAAAAAGGCACTTTTCCGTTATTTGTAGGAAACAAATTCTATTTATTTGCTGAGTTTAACATATTGGAAAAAATAAAACATAAAATATAAAATGTGCCAGAAGTTCTGCTCAGGCCACATTTTATGTTTTATTTTTTTCCCAATATGTGGAATTCAACAAATATAACAAATAAACAATAATTGTACCTTAAAATGTGCATATGTCTGTTCTCTGAAGAGCATGGGTACTTATTTTTACTTCGAAACCCAAAACAAGTTGACTGGGGCACTCACATCTCTGCATGTAAATAGACACTGGTTTAACCACACAGGAACTGAGGTTCTTTTTTTTTTCATACAGTCCTCTTATTTCAGGGGAATATTATTTCATTTCATTTGAAAATTTGGCATAGTCATAAATGAAAATCATATTTTGTACTTATTTGAGAATACTTTGAAGGGACAAACTGAACTCTACAGACATCACCAGAGGCTGGGTATCTTCCCAGTTGATGCTTTGTCAGAGCCATTTTCAGCTTGTGCTTTGTCAGCCCTAGGTCTGGTTTTCAGGCAGTAACACGTGGGCTCATCTTGCCAGCCCTAAAGACTTCCTAAAATTCTACAGTCATCCAAATTACAAGTGTTACATCAGATACAGAGGGGTGAATACATTTCAAGCTTCATTCTAGACAGTTCAAACAGAAAAATAAATAGCTAAGACGTTTTCTTCAGTACAGAAGCATGAAATGGTACCTATTTGTAACCCTGTTGAAGACATTATCATGTTTGCCATAACATGTCTCTCTTTCTCAGTGTTCTTTTAAGAGAGAAATATATTAACTGGGAACAATAATAGACAGAACATGACAGAACATGATTTTGTCATGGCATACTGTAATTGTTGTTGTTTGTGCATATTCCATGCCTTTTAAAATGATATACAAGCTCTTTGAGATATTAACCAATGCTAAATACACTAATTTTCTGAATGCAGCAAAAGAAAAATTAATTTTTTGCTGGCTATATCTATAGGCCTATTTGTTAAGCAGAGAAATAATATATAGTAATTAATATTGATATAATACTAATAAACTATTAATAGACTTGTGCATTGTATCAGTAGTAGTTAATATAGTAAATGTTTCAGTAGAATGGTGCTAATAGAGTAAGGCCTTCACAGTAAGATCTGATTTACCATAACATTTCTTAGAGCAACATCTCATACATAGGAACTTACTGCATGATGCACATGTGGTTTCTGCATCTGCTGTAAAAAAAAGGTTTTAGAATCTACTGGAACCTGCTTAATTGAGCACCACTGGAAGGTGAGGGTGTGAAATGCAAGAGAATAGTTCTTCATACCAAATGTACAATGTCTGACAAGCTCAAGGATAAGGCCAGGCTTGAGTGAGCATATTTCACAAACATGGCTGAAAGATCTCGACCTTAGGTTGATGCATAGAGCACAGAAGATACAGTCTGAATAAACAGATGGCAGGACATGAAAATGACAGGAAAAGCCATTTTACCTCAGAGGTGGGCACAAAAAAAGTTGTTGCTGAGAATCAAGAATGACATAGGACCCCACACATCAGCAGTGCACATAGTGCCACCCTCTGTAGAATTATTATTATTACCATTAAGTGATATCAAGTAAATAGCGACTCCTAGCGACCATATAAATAGTGTTTCTTCAGAATAGCCATTCTTCTGTTTAGATCTTTAGGCTTCTTTCTTAATGGCTTTTTTATGATTTCTCTGATTGTAACTATCTTTTAACTGTCTGTCTATTTTACCTTCAACTGTTATCAGCATAACAGTCTTCACTCCAATTAATTGGTTCTACTCATAATATGTTCAAAATAAGATGGAAGGCTTGAGAGGTGAGACTGGTCATTTATCTATTTGTTTGTTTTCTTTGCTATCAAATGTACTCTCAAAAGTCTTTGTAAACACCAAAATTCAAAGACATCATATTTTTCTTCTGCTGCTTTCCTACCATCCAGCTTTCACATCCATACAAAACCAGAGAAAAGATTATAACGTGGAAAATTCTGATGTTTGTTTGTAGAGACAAATGACTACATCTGAAAACATTTTAAATTCCTTCATCAATGTTAATGGGTAATTCATGTACATTTGTGTATCTAGTGGTTTAATTCCTTTGCTATGTGCTCGCTAGGCTAAAACTAACTAAAAATCTAACTATTATATCAGGTTAACAAGGACTAATAACTAAGTTACCTCAGTTTGGTCTCTGCTGAAGAGCTTAATATTGCTGCTGTAAACAGTGCGCAAAACACTTGATTAAACTAAATGCAGACCAGAGGCTTTGCACTGGGTCTAAAAAAATAAATGCATGAAGTGTGATATTTTCCCTGTAAGGCTTCAGTCTAACTGGCAGCTGGCAGCAGGAAATAGCAGCCAATTGGTCAGTGGAGGCTGCTAGTTGATCAGTGGCAGCTGCCAACTGTCCAGTCACATGTATTCTTGTCGCATGTGAGGAGCACACCAGCACGAATTAATAACAGCTTATAATTCCAACCACAAAAGTTGCCATATAAAACTCAAGTGGCTAGCCAGCTCGCAGTAAGGGCTAACAGCATTAATCTACCTGGCGACAGTTAACAATGGCTGGCTATCGTTACCATTTGTCCTTCATGTTCATCATAATTTACGGGAAACTGCTTCTGTGTTCTGTTCAAAGAATATAAAAATGCAAATATATAAATGTAACTTACATCAACAATTTAATTTAACCCAGCAGACCAGAATAAGGTTTGTATGTCTTTTTATGTATTCAGCAAATATAAATTTAGTAGGACATGCACTGCTTTTGGGAAAAAAGAAACAAACCTAAAACAAAATAAACAGTCCTAAGACCGCTGGCTTCCAAGGTGCATTTTTAGGTAAAATGTTTGGACAATTTAAAAAAGAAATACCATAAGACTACATTAGGCATACCTCTTAATTAGCATAATCAAGGATTGGACAAAAAACCTGGATGTATTATGTATTTCAGATTTTCTTCATTAACAAAGTTACACAATATGCAAAAAACACAAAAAATGTCCTCATTCAAATACTGTAAATATATGAGGTCAGAGACATGTCACTCAGAAAACTTATTTTTATTTTATTTCATATTTAACATCAAGTCTAAGTAAAACATCTTATGATCCTTAATTCCCATGGATCTCTACATTTTACTCAATTTATACAGTACTGTGAAACAGTGTAAGGCACCTAAGCACATTATTTAAAGCCATTTATCTTGGCAATAAGTGTTTTCACTTGTGAAAAAGTATCACAGTGACCCCTTCCACTTCTTAGATCATCACTTTCAGTCTTTCACACTCTCCCTCCCTGCTCTTTCTGTGTACATCACCCATTAATGTTCTTCCTTCACTCACTGCAACCTGCACTCCATCCCTCCCTTGACCCTTGTTTCAACTATCCTAACTACCTGTCTTGTTTTCTTCTCTCTGCATGGATACAGCTACAGATACTGTCCTTTCTCCACCCTCTGCTTCAATTAACTTTCTGTGCCCTCTCTCCTCCAGGCCAGCAAGATCTTCCCCACTTGCCCACTGGAAGACAGGTGTCCTGTGCAGCAACCGGAGAGTACTAAGAGTGACTGAGAGAATGTGAGGAAATCCCACTTGACTCTCATCAGTGCTCCTACCAATCTCTCCTTTCAAAGTTCTTGTTCAAAGTAACTGCTGTAAAGTCATTTTTCTACAGAAGGAAGCTGAAAGCATCAGCACCTGACCCACACAAGCTCTTCAACATTTTCTCTTCCCTCCTCAGCCATCCCTCTCCTGCACAGCCTACTTCTGTCTCTTTCTTTGAGGAGAGGTTTAATAGAATCCACTAGTCCTTTTCTTCTGTCTCCACTCCTCCAATCGGTCCTCATCCTCTTGCTCTTAATGCACTAATCTGTTTTTCTTCTCTTTACACAGATGACATACTATTGCTACTGACATCCAGCAATGCAACCACCTGCCCATTCAAACCTCATATACCTGGCTGCTCATAGGGGCTTGGACCTGGATTTTTCTGTAAAGCTGCTTTGGGATAACACTTGTTGTAAAAAGCACTATATAATTAAACTTTGACTTGCCCACTGGACTCCATCCCATCCACACTGCTCCAGTCAATCTCCCTGGACCTACTTCCCTTCATCACTTCCATCATAAACAGCTCCTTGAAACCAGGTCATGTTCCATCTGTGTTCAAGACTGCCAGGGTGGTAACCATCCTGAAGGAGCCTACGCTTGACAGCTCCCATATCAGCAGTTACTGACTACTACCACTTTTTTCTTGCAGTCTATAAACTGTCTTTTTCAAAACCAGCTCCAGAACCCCAAACAGTCTGGCATCAAACTGGTGCCCTCTACAAAAACTGCCCTCATAGTAGTGACTGAGAAGTTTTAGGAAGCAAGATCAGCCAAACTGTCATCAGTTCTGATCCTTTTTGTCTTCTCTGCAGCCTTCATCATGGTAAAGCACAAGATCCTCCTGTCTGTCCTCACCAACCTTGGAATCATTGGCTTTGCACGGAAGTGGTTCAAGTCGTATCTGGAAGGATGCTCTTATCAGGTAACATGAAGAGTATTGACATCCGCTCCACGCAGACTTTTCACCAGTGTCCCGCAAGGCTCAGTGCTGGGTCCTCTTCTGTTTTCACGTTACACTCGTTCTTGCTTGTCTTCCTAAGTTGCTTTATCTTCCTAAGTTTATTTATGTTACACAACTGCTGAGTTCCCTTCATTAGCTTCCTGTAGCTGACCACATCAAATTTAAAATCCTGAGGCTTGCCCACAAAGTCAAAAATGGACCAGCATCTCCCTTCCTGATGCCAATGGTCAAAACCTGATCTGTACCCTTGAGCTCTTTGATCTTCAATAAGGTTACACTTCAAGACATGTGGAAGACAAGCATTAATACTCTTCTCTGTTCTGGCAAACAAGGTGGTGCAGCAAAATTCCACTGGCTATCTGAACAGCAGAGTCCCTCACTGTCTTCGAACACTGACTGAAGACCCATCACTTTGTGAAACACTTAAATTAACACTTACCTAGCACTTATTGAAATGTATTGCGTTGCCTTTATGCAACGTCTTAATTCTGTGTTTTCTATCTTTCTTTCTAGGTGTCAGCACTAGCTTTTGTGTTTTTAGCACAAAGGCGCTCTGAACTGTAACTTACTTGTACTAGCCGAATATAGTAGTCAACAGAGCACTTGTGTAAGTCCCTCTGAATAAGAGTGTCCACTGAATGCCTTTAATGTAAATGTAAAAACATCACATATCATCAGAACATATAACCATAAATAAAGTAAAAATGGACAAGATTTTTAAAGTAGATATTTTGTAAGCTAGTTTGAAAAAGTTCATGGACCCCAAAAGATTAAATCTAATTTTATAAGGTGCCTAAAACTTTTACATACTGTAAGTATCAAATACAGATAACTGAAAATCGCACAATTCCTATGAGTAGTACAACTTTCTTACATGCATCGTTGACTGAAAATCAATAGAACAAAAATAAAATGTATTAGAATTCTGTGGGACAATCAGGATAAATGTTAATAATATTCACAAAATTTAGTTGAATCATCATATACAAACAATTATTTCTATGTTTTATTTTAAAAATTGTAGAAATGAGTGTCACCTTTTGGTACTCTTTCTGTGATACAATGAAGGTCAAATTTCTGCAGTGATTTTCAAACTGCTTACAGTAGTAACGTTGTTTGGGGCTAGGGCTAATGGTTGCCTGATGTTAGCTGTTTTACACACAGAAATTTCCAACAGGACTGTGCAATGCAGCCACGAGTAACGCCAAAAGAAGCACACCTATACATCAAAAACCAGCTGGTTAGTCTGCCTGTCTATATATCTATGTATATATCTATGTATCTATATTATGAGCCTCTCCTGCAGCTGACGTTTCCCATTCCCATTAATCGTATAACCTACATAGTTAAACTCACGATTGTGGCTGAAATAACATTACATAACAAAGCTATATATATATATATATATATATATATATATATATATATATATATATATATATATATATATATATATATATATAAAGGTTATCATTAAGGGCTAGCGCTAACGTTAACCTCGCTCTTTTACACATAACGTTAGATGTTACTGAATTGTCTAACAGGACTGTACAATGTAGCCACCAGTAACGCCGCTAGTAACGATAGCATACATGCACACCACTGTAAGACTAGCTAGCTTCCTAGCTTTATCTCCCTCAGTAACATTCAAACCAGCTAATAAGGCACTTAACGTAACTTGAATGAAGTAGAAGCTTTACCGTTATAACTCCAGCTAGGCGCTCTCCGCCTGGATAGCAGTCACCAAAGGAAAGGGCACAACTTGGCTCCTATTCGCTGAGAGGGAGAGGAGACACTGTACTCGAAAGCTTGCATAGCGCGGAAAAGATCCGCGTTCGGATCATGAGAGACAGAGCGCTGCGAATCACGACAGGGGACAGGAAACAACTGAGGCTCAACGATCTTTTTGCGTTTGTGGAGCGCTGCTAATTAACATTTCAGTCAAGTCACAATAAACCTGGAAACTTTACATGCACACGTTTACTTTTGATGCAGCAGAACACCGTATTAGCGTGGTCTCCTTGGAATAGAACCAGGTGCATTAACAATTTAATAGTGGGATTCTGTCGAGTATATTTGTTCATTCACACACAGACACTCACACACTCAAACATATATACTTTTACTTTCCAAGATTAAAGTCGAGTATTGAAAAACAACGGCTGTATTTCAAAAGTGACCACGTTATAAAGCTGTTTTCTTATTTACACTAAGATTTGTTGCACTGAAAACTTCTCTTCAGCAGCTGAAGTAAATGCCTTCAGAGAGGGAGGATCTTCACTGAGGGCACATTTAGCGCCTCGTGAGTCTTGTTTACCGCTTACTTTCCGAACTCTGGGGCGGAAACTACTCGCGCCCAAGCGGACCAACCAATAAGCGACCTCGTAGCAAAGGACGTAAACTAAACCACACCCATTCTGCTTCCAACACTCGTACACCGTCCAGCCCCGTCTACGAGTTCAGAGTACTTCGCGGTCGGTCATAGTTCTGTGGGCTTCTCTGAGGTATTAGCAACTGGAGATATCGTGGAAGAAGGAGAACCATTAGCTTCAGCCCTCTCACTTTTAATTACTTCATTCACTCTTTAGCTCAGCAGGCTTAGCGAGGTATTGCTGGAGCCTCTCAGGACCTCCTGATGAGCGAAACTGGTTGAACATGAGCTGGAAATTGGAGAGTGAACATCCACATCAGCTGGAGTCTCTCAGTACTGATGGTAAGTTCGAAGTATCAGAGTTAAAGCTCTGTTCTGTCGGTAGGCTTTTGGGGTTTGGTTGCAGGCGACGTGTCTGGACCACGGTGTGGGCTCAAGCTTAGTCACATGCCCCGTATGTACCGTGCTGCATCAACAATAGCACGACAGCAATAGTTTTACAAAGAGAAACATCGTATCTCAGCACACGGCCGTGCTGGCCAGTGCGGTAGCATTCTTGCGCACGCGACGCACGTCACTCAGAGCTTTAAAGGTCAGCGGTCATTTTGAAACGTAGATAAGAAAAGACGCTTACTGGTCCAAACAGTGATTTAGGCGTTTAAAGCGGTAATTCTGAAAAAAGAACTGCGTAATGAATGAAATCATTGAGATGTAGTCGAAATCATTCAGAGTGATTTGGTGTGCAGTTGTGCCTTGTAGAGTAACAGCTGAGATTTTACAGTGGTGAGGATTGGAACCAGGGGTCGCGATGTCTACAGCCAGGCGCGTAGCACCAAATATTGAGCCAGTACTGTGCTTCTTTATCAGCTTGTGCTTGTTACATATGGCAAATGTAGCTAATTGCTGGTTAGCTCGCTAGCTTACCTTACAACACATTTACTGTTCAGAGAGAAAATCAGTGAAACAACAGGCAGAAACTATAAAGAAAAATGCAATGTCATTGTTTATTTCTATAATAACAGACAATGTCAAAATTGGGAGCCAAAATAAATTTATTTCAGAGGCTTTTGGAGCGCCCCCATCCGGGAAGGGCCCTGCTTACTCAGATCCATCATTGAACAACCAGTGAAACTTCATATGTCTTCTGGGTTTTTATATGTATTATTTGTAATGGCAAAATATCAGTAATCTGAAAATCTGAAAGGAGTTTTCTTTGGGTACTGTTTTTTTCTTACAGAGCCCTTTTTTAATACTATCGTAAAACAACATCCCAAACAACCTTTTTGGGTAACAACTTTATATAAGATAGCTTTTAGAGGTATTAAATGATTCAGATGTCTGGTTACTATCACCACCATGGTGAACTGTTCTGACTCAGTTTCTCCAGAATGGCACATTTCACATCAGAACGCACTGAATGACTGTTTACATTAATTATGAAATTTGCCAAGAATGGTGGCATTGCCCTTAAACACTCTTTGGGTCTACCAGCTATTTCAACATTTTGCAAAGATCTTCTCCGCACTTCTGTTAAACTATATGTTTGAGTTCTATAGAATGCTAGCCATGAATTTAGCCATTTTGCTCTGGTTTATGTGACAAACATGGCCAATCAACACTGTAGCTAATTCTGCCCCTGGGAACACAGTGGGCTTCCATACACTGATCAGCCATAATATTAAAACCACCTTTTTTTCCTGCACTCAGTATCTATTTTATCAGCTTCACCTACCATATAGGTGCACTTTCTACAGTTCTACAGTTACAGACTTTAGTTTATCTGTTTCTCTGCATACTTCGTTAACCACCTTTCACTCTGTTTTTCAATGGTCAGGACCCTCATGGAACCGCCACAGAGCAGGTGTTATTTGGGTAGTGGATCATTCTCAGTACTGCAGTGACACTGGTGTGATGGTGGCGTGTTAGTGTGTGTTGCGCCGGTACAAGTGGATCAGACCCAGCAGTGCTGCTTTTAATGTTATGGCTGATTGGTGTAGATTATACTAACTGACAATACTGAACAACTGAATTCATGTGAAGATTCAGTCCTGAAATGCATCTGATTTGCTTTCAGATTCATGTGCAGCAGTGTCAGGTGTAACAGCAATTTCTTGGAGGAGGTGATGGTGGAAAACAAAGATGGCCAGAGCTGGAGCTCAGTTGACTGTTACGTGCACGAGAGGCAGCTGGTGCTCAGCCTGTGCCTGGATAAGCTGCAGGGCAGCCGGGCGCCCAGCCTCCATCGCTCTGTTCTCCTGGCCAACACCATGAGACACATCCAGAAGGAGATGACCCAAGAGAAAGAAGGCCCACCGGAAAATCTCTGCAGCAGACAAATATCCCAATCTCAGCTGGTCATGCCCCTTCATACACCTGAATCTCAGTTCCAGCCTCCTGATTGCATCCCCGCCTTGAGTGACATGGACCAAGGGGGTGTGGATCTTACCTGTTCCAGGTGTGCAGAGGAGGTGGAAATTGAGATGGATGTGTCCTTCTTTCCCTCTGGTTTTGTCACTTCTTCATCTTCCACTCCTTTCACGGACAAAGTCTTTACAGACAGCGGTCTGATTGGTCTAACGTCCCTTCTTGAGGCAGGGAACACTCAGGGCTATCTGACTGACTTGGCCTTAGATGATATCTTTGATGATATTGACACCTCCATGTATGACTCTTCAGAAATGTCCTCCACCATGACCTGTGTGTTCTGCAGTGTGAGCCATTTGTTCGCTGGAGATGAGGAAACCAAAGTTCTCCCAGATTGCCCCTCAGCGAGCTCTCTGCAGTGCAGCCCCACAGACCTAAATGACATTATGGAAGTGTTAGTGGGCTTGGTTTAATGAAATAACTCGACCACTTTACTGACCACCGAAGTGAAATCCAAAGGATCCAGCCATGGTGCAGATGAGTCAGAAACTCATGCAGATTATTATGCCACACCAACTTAAATGTTTGACAGAATTATAGAGAGAACTGTATCAGTTGAATAGTCACCGTCAAGGGTTAGTGCTGGATGTGTCTTGCTTGTTGAGCTGCACAAAGAAGAACGTGGGATTTTTTTAGAACAATGCATTTGTTGATACAGGTTCCTTGGATTTTCTAGGAAAACCTTTTAATTGGTATTTAACCTTTACAGTGTGTGGAAGTTCTTTGAACTTTTTGAAAGTTTATTCACACTTGTAAATTTCACGGAAATGATTCTTTAAAGACCCATCCATTGAAAGGTTCTTTTGGGAACCAAAAGAGGTTCTTTTATTACATATCTCCAAAGAACCCTTTTTGAAACCATTATTTCTGAGGGGGAATTCCACTGATTTTTCTAAATTTCTGCATGATTAAATGCATTAAACGATGTGAGATGCTACATTCTAGAGAAACTTACTGAGTGGTGGTGATAGGAACCAGACCTCCAGAGTGTTTAAAGCCACCTCTCAAAAAGCTGTTACATAAAATTGCTGCTTGAAGCCAAAGAGATTGGTTTACAGGAGTTTTGCAGTAAAGTTTTGGTCTTATATGTTTTTAAAACATCCATTTATGGTGGAGGAATACTTGGAGGATGTTTAAGGCAAAATGGTGCCCAAAGAATCCAGATTTTGTATTGTTTTACCTTGATCAAAATTGCATGTAAAAGCTCAGAATACGTGTATGTTCTCTGATTGTTTTGGATAGTAAACAAAATGGTTATATTTGTGTAGACATCATGACACCTGGGTCTTACCAGTTGTCCTTATCACCAGTCAAGTCTGAGTCAGTTTCACTACAATGCACCATTTCACTTCAGGTCATTTAGAATGACTTTGTTCACATCACAACAATTGAATTATGCAGAAATAAAACAAAACATTGGAATTCACCTTCAAGAGTGTACAGTCAAAATATATTATTAATGCATAATTTTGGATATACAATGAAGAGATATGTTTTCACATAGATTTTATATAATCTGTGATTTTAGATGTGATATTAATGACTTTAATACACAGCTTTTTATAGGTAGCATTTCTAGGCTTTTAATAATGTGGGATAATATATAGTATTATAACTTATAGGTTCTCCTACCTGTGCACGCTACCTCTTTGCTTAACGTTAACATATAGCCTCTTGTTAACGCTAAAGAGCAAGTTATCGTGATTGATCTAAGTGATTAACCCATGTGGAAAAAAAATATATGGACCTATATTTTTATATATTTCACATGCAAATGCATTCCAAACGCTAAAATGTCTTTCAGAATTGCCCTGTTAGTCAAATATATTTTAAAATACATTTATTTAAAATGTATGGGAAAATATTACACATAGAAATGTACTATAGAAAAATAAATATATGTAAATATATTTATCAAATACATTTGAAAATGATGCCATCACATGTATTGAAGCTTTTACATCACTGTTGTTGACCACTGAACCTTATGAGAGGATCCTGTCACCATGGCAGTCACTATTTCCTCAAAAAAACAACCCTTTCTGGGGCAGTGGCTTTCAGAGGAATGTTGACTGTACTGGTAGAAGCACTGCAAGTGATGTGATTAAAAAATGAAGTAAATGTTTTTATGTAACTTATAAGTTGTCTCTCTCTTTCTCGAGCCCTTGTAGCTCCTTTAAACTTACTACCCTGTTCTATAGATGCCTTTGAAAAATCGGCTTCAGTGTAATTCACTCTGACTGCTAGCTGTGCTGCTATGGAATGACAGGAGGCAAGGGAGAAGAAAAACGGGGCGAGAGAGAGAGAGAGGGAGAGAGAGAGAGAGAGAGAGAGAGAGACATGGGGGGTTGGGGTTGTTGGAAATAAGAGAGTGCATTGAGCTCTGCACTTATTAACTGTTTTATAGATTTATGAATCTTGTATATGTCAGGTATACACCTTTGCATATGTAAATTATGTGATTTTTGTTGGGTTCCTCCATTTTTATTTCTCATATGAATCACAGAGTAGATAAAGCATGATTTTTATGTATTTTAACAGCAATCAAGAACTGTTTACCTTTTCTACACATGGGAAACTGCAATGTACATCATGCTTGAGCAAACAAATTATTTTGCTTTACGTTATTATTTTATATAGGTTCAGAACAGTTTAGTGCAGTTTTTATGCAATACATTGTCACAAAGCAATTAAACTGCAAACTATGGAACAAAGACTCATACCATGTACCACGCTTATAATGTAGGCTGAGCAAGGAGTAAATGTGCCATTTACTATTTACAACAGCACCTACTGGAATATTATTAAATTTTTGAGTTTAAATAACAATAAATGTCCAAACAAACTACCGGTTTTGGTAATTTTAATTGAATTGGAATTAGATATGGTTAAGTGAATGTGTTTACCTTTCAAGTTTTGTCCAGAAGATGTTGCAAGTGAGAAACTGTAGCTTACAAACAAGTGCTTTTAATTTTCTGACAATTTCTGTTCAATAAATGTTTACGGCACACAAGTAACAAGGCTTTGAATTCTTTTTATTTTACATTTATTCTGCTTTTTGAAGAAAATTTCATCCACCTTAAAAGTTGTCCATATTATATACAGAATATTTCAAAATCTGCATCATGTTATTCATATCTTGCGAGCAGACTTAAGCAAACTTGCAAAATTGTAACATTCAGGTAGGTTTATTAATATAAACCAAGAGCCTTAATATATTGACCTACAATGTTAAGACTTAGTATAACTTATATAAATACATATCTTTGTTCCATAAATATTACATAAAGCCCAAGTAATTTTCAAGTAAGCAAATGCTTTTGCTTCTTCAGTTCTCTGTGACTCACTGTCCCCTGAAGTCTTCAGTCAACTTAGTAAAATTCTATATTATAAATTAATATTTTCAATAAATTCAGTGTTTTAATTTATTTAAATATTAAAGCACATACAGTGAAAACAAAGGAAACTTAGCATGTATGATAGTATAGAGTCCAGGCAGCACTGCAGAAGAAAAATGATAGATATATTTGTTAATATGAATGTGTTCTGTGTCTCTGGTTCATATTTTGATCCTTGATCCTAGCTCTCATTTCTTCTAGCAAATCACAGTAACAAATGGTATGATCTAAAAAATACACTGGACATCCAAATAGTGGTTTATGCGATAAAATAATAGATTCTATTATGTGATAATAGATATAATCGAGTCCAATATCTAATACTACATATTAGACTAGATTCGTTTTGAGATTAGCTAGTTAGCTAACACACTTACTTCAGAGGCTTACTGATTGATTGACTATGTAGGCCAGTGTTTCCCAACCGTGGTCCAGGAGATAACACTGTCCTACACATTTAAATTTTTTTTCCTGCTCCCAACACACTCGATCCTACTGTACAACTCATTAACAACCTCTTACTGTGTTGAAGAGGGTGTGTTAAAGCAGAAAAAACACTAAAATGTGCAGGACAGCCTGCCTCTGGGACCAGGGCTGGGAAACACTGATCTAGGGGGAGGGTTGGTGGAAGTTTTTGGTGACAAGCACATGATGGGAACCATCACATCCAATCAGATCCCACTATATTTAATTCCAAAGAAAACATTTCTAGTAAGCAGACATCTTTGATGAGCTGAGGGCTTCTGATACTGAAACTAGAAAGAGGATTACTAGACTAGACTAGAACTCACTAAAGCATATTACTAGCCAAAAGAAGCTCCTGGAGTACATACAGTCGGACTGCACTCCAGTCAATTCCAAACTAAGGCTACTTCCACACATTTGGGAATTTGTCATGGCTGAATCTGACCCTTGTGTTTCACTAAAATTAGTGTCGTGTTCTGTTCTGTTTATTGCTTCAGTCAGAGTTTGTAAGAGTCAAAGAGCTTTTTGTGGAAGTCTGGACCACATTTCTCTGTTAATAGTGATTCTTCATATAAATGTATAAAGTGGATGAACACATTTAAATCAGCACTCAGAAAATTCTCAGGTCAATGTAACAGCATGTTCCTTAAGTAGTTTGTAACAATATAAATGCAGTTCAACAAAGAAATCCATTACTGTGCAAGTAGTACTGTAAGTAGCTGTTTTTCTGTCTTTTTGTTTTGTCAGAGAGAAAGTCTTCCCTGAGCTGATATACTGTGAGCATGTTGCAGTGGGTGCATAGTGTGGTGTATTAAGTTCATTGTAGCAGGTCTTGCTTGTTCTGATGGGGCAGGAGTCTCAAACTGTACTGGTTGAGCCACTGGGGTGAGATCTGGTAGAGATATCCTGGTTTATTCTGACACCGAATCGGCGCCATTAGCTACAGACATAGAAACAGGCCAGAGGTTAGTGAAAGAGTTACAAATTCATTAACTTGCTTGAATTGATTTACTGCTTTGTGTCATGCCTTGCAACACCCCTTTATCCCCTTTACCCCCATCATTATAAAGTCATTATTTAATAAACCCTGATAAAATGCAATATGATAAAATGCACGAATGGTCAATAAGTAATTAAATGAGTATTAATAATAAAATAATTTTCAGCCAAGCAATGCAGTTTGTTCATTTCCAACGATTTTTCAATTTCTCTGCATAAGTCAATCATTAAGATGTAGTCAGTCATTCAGAGATGTTTGGTATGAAATGTGACATTGTAGAGAAACTTTGAGTCAGAATTGTTCACAGTGGTGGTGATAGGAACCAGGACATCTGCAGAGTTTGTCACTAAAAGTTACCTTACAGAAAGTCATTACATGAAATAGTAACAAATATTCTGCATAATACCTTAGATATTGCTTTATCATAGTTCTGCAAAAAAAAATACATTCATGGCCCAGAGACACATGCAGGGCATTGAATGGAAAAATTGCGCTACCACTATTGTATTCATATTATAATGTTTATTATCAACATTACACATAAAAACCTAGAACACAAGCATTGGTTCACTGGTCATTTTGGACAGTAAATCAAAACCTCAGGTTCCACCACATATCTGACTCTAAATTTCTCCACAATGCAGCACTTCACATTAAACCACTCTGAAAAACTTTGGTTACATCTCAACTGAATTATGCAGAAAAAAATTCACCTTTAATAGTAGGCCATGGGTGTCAAGCAACACATTTTTAATAGCTTGACACATTAATACAGAATTCAGTTGATATGTGCAGATAAATGAATTAGTATGGTTTCAAACATGGTTCAGCCAATTAAATCAGAACCAGAAATATCCTTTTTATAGCCAAACTTACATTTGAAGAGTTGAATTCCATGCTGTGTATCAGTGTGTAACAATTTTGAATATAAGAATTTTTTGAAAAGAACAATCACTGATGTGTAATAGAAAACACATTTTATTTCTCTGATAAAGGTGGCATTAATCAGATTTCTTATAGGCCTAAAGCACATCCAACAACAAATATCATAAAAAAAAAAAAAATACTTGAAAGTGGTCTATAATGCATTTTGAAGCAAAGCCCTTCCTGTCCTCTAGCCTTCAATTAGTGAAGGTCTTCATCCAGACTCACTGCTTTCATGCTCTCAAACAAAACACATTCCTACCTTAGTCTGGATGAGAGCAGCTGGAGAACTTTCAGGCTCCTCAAAACCCTGGTCAGGCAAATTAGTGTTCTGAAAACATAAGATAGCAGGTTATGCACTTTCTTGCATTTGCCTCTCATGAACGCTCTTGTGCCCTCCAGTGGACACGGAACAAAATCATTTTCTATTCAATCTTCCTCCTTCTAGGGAAAAATAACTTCATTTTGTCCCTTTAAAAACATTTACCCATAGTCTAAGCTTCCTGTTTACGAGGTCTGCCATGTTAATCAGCATCTCAAACATCAGATGCAATTGTCAAGATCAGTGAACTGCTGAACAAACAAGTACATTTGTCTGTACTTTACGACTGTAAGTGCTCTCTTTCTCTCCACTCACTTGTGAGGTGTTTATGTCTGAGTGTTTGAGTTGGAGAGTGTTGATCAGCTGCTTGTGGGAGTGTAAGCTGGGTTTAGGACCAGAGAGGCTCAGATACTCCGGCTTATACAACAGACGATGGCACAGGCTGGCAGCCTCTCTAGAAGGAGAGAGATAAAGAAAGAGAGAGAAATTAGGGATGCATTAATACGGGAATTGTGAGATGATGCCGATATTTTTCATGCACATATCTGCTGATGCTGATACATAAACATTTATAAAATGTAGAAATTGGGACTAGATCCACCTGAATTAGCATTACAGAGAAAAGAAAAGATACATTTTTTCAGGGTTAGAAATATGAATAAAATGCAGATATTTAAGCACAGTAGTGCAACATCACCTAAACACTCTGCTCTTCCTGAGTACAATAAATACATCATCAAATATCAGTGAATCTAAACATCTGCCTAACGCCGATAATTTTTTAAAGCAAATATCTGTCAATACTGATATGATTCTGATATAATCGAGCATCTCTAAGAGAAGTGGCACATATGTGTAGAGTGTAAAATAATTAGCAATAATAAAGAAAATCAAGCAGCTGTAATAAAAAAAAAAGAAACAGGTTTCCTAAACATATGTCCACATTAATCTGTGCAAAACAACATGCTGAACTCAAACCCAGAGGTCTGAGAGAAACAGGAGTGGAGCCAATAATACATTGTCTGTGTGCATGAACTCCAGCACACACACACACACACACACACACACACAGCCTCCACAAATCAACTTTAACATGTGCTTGAACATATGGCGGTGTGCACTGGCAGTGCCACCAGGCAGGTAAATGTCAGAGAGAATTAAGCATGAACGAACATCAAAGGAAGCACTGCCAGACACGGCACAACATGCATTTCATTTGTTGATTACTCACCGTCATAACAAAACTCTTTTTTATAGAGATTTATACAGCAAACTTCATATATAAATTGTTACTTATTTTAAAGTATTGTGTATTTTAAAACTGGGTCTATTCATCATGAATTGTTCACACAGTGTAAGGCAGTGGTCATCAGTTATGGTCCCATTTTTAAAATACGCATTACTTTAAAATAAGTAACAATTTATATATGAAGTTTGCTGTATAAAGCCGTTTAAAAAATGAGTTTTCAAAGCCTCATAACTCATGCTTTTGAAAATATAAGCTTCCCTTTACACCAAACCAGATCAGTTCTGGTCCTGAAGGTCCAGAAAATAATCTGGCGTAAATAATAGCATGAGTTATGAGGCTTTGATATGACAGCTACAATATATTTGAGATTTCCCTGCAGTTGTACCTTGATAGTGCTGCTGAATCAAGGGCTATGTGTGTCGAGTTGTGCAGTAGCTTGGACAGTGAAGGGATCTCCATTACAGCAGTATCTTTCACTGTCTCCTCCACATGGAAGCAACCATGAAACACAAACCAGGGGCTGACACTGTCGCCATTCTCCATCTGCACACACAACAGCTGAGATTAGATAAAAGATGATCTACTTGCAAAAGACATGGGTAAAGCCAAAAGAAAGTAAGTGAAAATGGTGAGTGATTAAATGATTAAAAGGTATGGAGAAAATGTGACTCTTAACAAGCATGCAAGACCTAGTAGCCTACGATCAGATAAAGCTTTTATATTAGAGAGAGAGGTGAAAATCAAGCTCCACTCTTGCTTCAGATCCGAAAAATCCACCTTGTCCATCCTTTCACTGTGAGAAGACAACACTGGATCTGAAAGGATGTGTAGCTGTCATGAAGCCATTACAGACAAAAGGAAAATGACATAAAAGAAGCTGCTGGTGTTCTCTGAAGAAATATTTGAAAGTAGACAGAATTTTATTTTGGCCAAAAAAATATTTATGATTGATTATATTCAATTATAACATTTGAAAGCTGATGTAGCTGAATCATCACTTTCAAATCATGCACTGATGCGTTTTCGAACCCCTAGCATTCAATATCCACAGAATTTTCTGTGTGAAATAGTGGCAAAATCATAACAGTGAAAGCGGCTCTTGTCTATACCTACAAAATCAACCTATGGTATAACTGACCGGACTTGTTTGCATGTTGTTGCCAAACAGGTTTCTCATCATGGTAGCGAAGTACACACTGAAAAAATTACCTTTTGTTTATGGTCAGAACTTCTTTCCTGAGGTGACAGAGGTGGAGATTCCGCCTTTTTGCTGAGGCTGCCATGAAAACTATTCCAGTCTCCAAAATTGCTGCTGTCCCCCTGATCCTCATTCCAGTGTATAGGGCTGTAGGTGGACCAGTCCGCAAAGCCCTCACAGCTGTGAAAGCCATCTTCACTGAGGCTGTCCAGCACAGCACACTCACTCATCACAGATAAGGTCCAATGCACCGTTCCAAACAGGTGAAAAATGCTGTTTTCCAGGTTCACGGTTGACCTCAAGCTTTTATTGCTTTAGATCAAAGCTTCTCATGGTGGATGGTTAGCTTGACGTAAATGCAGCTCTTCTCTGTTCACAGGCTAAAAGTGAGTTTGATGCTCTCATCACTGAGAAAAAGCAGGAAGTTCCCATTGTGTTTCAGCTGGGAGTCTGACAAAATACACTTCCTTCCACTGGCTGTGTGAACTTTTGCATCGCCTCTTTTGTTGTTAAGGTTGGATTTCCAGGAATACAAAACTGAAGAATCTGGAAAGTGTAAAGGGCATGATAGATTGGGTGACTGCTAATGTGTATTTTAATACCTCGTCGAATATTTTTGTGATAAACTCAGCATTTATAGTATGTCACAACATATAGTATGTGTCAGTATGAATATTAAAATTTAAACAGCGATTAAACGTTAAGTCAACCATAAAAAAAACTATAAATCAATAACTTGCTGAATAACTTTAACGGTGACTAGTAGATGAAAGTGTGTTAAAGCCGACAAATCATGCTCTTAAGAGCTAACGTTCAAACAAAGTCATGAACCTGTTACGTACAAAGTGAGCAAAGGGGGAATTTCTAACCAGCTAAAATTAAAACTAAGCGATAACAGCTTCTGAACTGACGAGACTGAGATTGGCTTCTTATTCGCCGGCTTCTTCTTCGAACACTCCGTTCCACCTTAAATGCCACGTTAGTTACATTCTTGCGCCTCAGGAGCCGTAAAGTAACTGCCGCACCATTTAAGGTAGACCGGAAAATTAGAAAAATAAGATGACGAATAAGAAGCCAACTTCAGTATCATAGTTTCAATCGATCTGTAATGGACGTTCATATGAAAATATAAGAGAGAAACTAAGAGTTATACTCACTTTTTGTGGTAGAGAACAGCCACAGGTGTCCGGTTTGGATGAAAAGTGAACATAGCGTCGCTTCCGCACTGCCGCTGCTCTGACGCACTGAGGGAGGAGGACACCGACTCCTCTACACACCCAGCACAGGCATGAGGAGGACACGAGAGAGCTTAGAGGCATCTGGATCCCAAACAGATTTCGTAAACAGACGGTTTGTGGCTGACGTGTGTCTGGGGTCTAATCTAGGCCTACAGTTCACTCAGGAGGAGCTGATAACGTCACTGGAGAATGTTCGGGATGCACGATTATATTGGAATCATATCGGCAGATGTTTGGATTTGATGACGTATTCATCGTACTCTGGTAAAGCACGACGTTTATGTGATGCTACTAAAATATGCATTTTATTCATTACTGAATGGGTACCCTGCAGCAATAAATGTTTTATTTCTCTGTGAAACTAATACAGATGGATCCAATTTGAGCATTTTATGAATGTTTCTACATCAGCATTAATAGGACATGTGCATGAATAATGGTTGATAACAGCATCGACCCACAACTCCATATCAACCCTTTATAATGTCGTAAGCATTACAGTGGGTGAGGAAGGTGTAGTTCATGGTAAAGGGGGCACTTTTATTATTCTGATTTCAACTGCTTAGTGTATTACTCTCAAACGTAATTAAATAATAAATTCAGATATTAAATAATAATAAATGTAGTTATTTTAGTGGACAATTGAACTCAACGGCATACAATCGCTAAATACCAGCAAAATGCTAACCAGTACAGCCCCTAAACCACCTTCTAAGCAACAAACTTTCTAAGGTTGTAAGCTACTTACGGTTTTATAGTGCATGGACAATTTCTATTTATATAATAATACCCATTTGTTTCCAAAAGTAAAATTCATACATGCTTTTTTGTGAAACACCACAAACGCCCACCGTTGTTTCCAGAATGGGGAGTCTTATGTAGTGGTTAATATAAGGGGCGTGCCTTAAGGTGGGTATTTGGCAGTGGGCGTGGTCGCGACTGGGCGTGTCTTGTAGGGTACCTTACATGTAGTAATGTACCTTCATGGTGGTAAACCTGGTAAATATAGACAGAGTAGATGAGGGTGGGCCTATTAAATGATGATAGTGTTCTGACGAATTGTCGAAAAGTCCTGTCGTAGGACATATTTATAGGTATATAAAACTGTAGGGATGATATTTTCATAAATCACCGTGTCAAAAATGCTACCCGCATTAAAACACAGGTAAGATATATTTTGATAGCCTAAATCACCTTATCATGGGGTAAGTAGTAACACTAAGCTGAGTCTGTACTTAATTAAACATTAAAAGCACAATAAAACGTCGACGTGAAGTTACTACGCTATGCTAATAATATGCGCATTCTCGGTAGGCCCGCTAGAGGAGCAGTGGCCCTGCCGTTCGCTCTGCCCAGTCTCTCCCCGTCAACAACCCTGTTTGACCTACACAGGTAAGAGATGCCCTTGGGTTTGTGGTCGGTCATGTAAACAGACACGGCAGCTTCAAGAATGAAGAAAGAGTGCGTTTAGAAGTCGGTACTCTGATCATTATGCAGAAAGACCTCTGTGCTGCTCGCTAGCTCATGCATGCAGGGAAATATTCCACCACACAATGACGAGCAGGATGAACTGCGGGCCAGATAGAGGGACCGACAGACAGCACGTTACTGTCTGTGCGCTACTACCGGGCGATCAGAGACCTCAAGCTGGAAACTAGAGGACATATAGGCTAACTGAGAGCAGAAAGTCCTCCTCTCCCCGTCGGACGCCTTAGTGTACGTCACCATCCACTACTCTCAGGAGTTTGCAGACTACCTGCTTAACAGGTTCCCTCAGGTAACGCTGACACAGACGGACAGCAGCTGGCCTGCAACTCGTCTCCCACGTGACGTTGTACGTCTGCACTGTTGGCGTACGGAGCTATAATGTCCACGTCGACCAAACCGGTGGACCCCGCTGTACGTGATACTCCAACACTGAAGAAGCCGGCAGGGCGATGCTGTTGAAGAAGCGCCAATATGTGGACACGCTGCTTATGTTTATGACCCATGCCCGCTGCAGAATGCAGCAGGCTCTACTGAACGGCCCCAGCCCCTGGAGGAAAGCGGTTGGGAAGAGCACGTACGACTTCCTAATCAATCAGTGAAACTCCCCAGACACTCGTGTTCCTGACCATGCACGCCATACCCGGACACATACCGTCTCATCATTTCCTGAACAGACTACATGTTCTTCCTGTTCCTACCTCTCTGAAACCTGTAGTGGACACACATAAGGGAGTACCTTTTTTCCCCAAATGTGTGAGAGAAAAGTACAGTGGAATGCAAATTGGAAGAGTATTAACCTGGTAGATATTGCTTATGTTCACATTAAAGTATCAAACTGTCTCTTACTTGAAAAAGTAAAAGTCAGTTCTCTACCATATGAGCCCTTTAAATGTTAAAGTAGATTACTGGTACTGTGTTATACATTAGGGTGAATCTAAGTAATATGGGTCATTAGTTCATATAGGAGAACAGTGTTGGGTAATGAAACACTTCTGTTATTTAATTTGTCTATTTACAGCATTTCCTTTACCTAATTTACAAGTAATATACTACTAACATCATCTGAAACTGGAGTAAACAAGTTCCTAATTAGCCACTTTCAGTCCAGTAATGCCTGAATCACTGCATTTTGGTTCAACATGGTCCAAACAAGCCAGTTGCACCTAACAATGTGTATGTTGTGTTAAATGCAACCAAAGTCCTATATTTCATAATCACTGCATTAAACCAGTGTCTACACAGGCAAAGAAATAATCCTAAGCTTGCTGCCTTTGTTGCAAGAGCATTAGTCTTATACAGAGAAAAATCTTTGCCATGGACAGAGAGACAAGTATGAAGTCACATTACTAGCAGTAAGCCACTACACTGCGGACATCTTAGTTATTAAAAGAGGAACTAACAAAGATGTGGACATTTACTCAAACCTGATGTCCTGGGATAAATGACAAAAAAGCGAACAAAGCAGAGTAGAAATTAAGAATCCCTTTATTACAGACAATGCTCAGGCAGGGTTTAGAATTACCTGAATGTTATAGGTTACAAGTACCAGACTAGTACTAAGAACAGATGTACAGGGTTTTACATTTTAGCATAATTTAAATCACCGTAACAGAGGCCAAGTCTATTTCCTTCTATATCCGACAACTGTAAACATGTACCTGTTTATACGTTACACCTACATGTCCTGAGAGTAGCCAGAGAGAAGTGAGAGGGGAGCTTTCCTTAGAGCATCAGAGGACTCCAGTGTGGTCCTGACTGGAGGTTAGAAATGGCAGGTGAGAATATGAGTTACAGCAATTAGTTTTAGTGCTTTTGTCATTCTAAGATGGATCAGATGCTAATTTGTAATGGGCACGGGTGAGGAGCTCTAGCTAGGTCTTTCCCTCTTAGTAACTGCGCCCGAATAAGGTGTAGAACTGAGCTGGTTCTTTGCCACTGACACACATCTGGCCTGGCTGGAGGGTCTTCAGGGGCTGGAAGGGAATGCACAGGCTCTTTGCTCCCGTTGAGGGTGCGCCTGGCTCCAGGTCCTGATCCCTGTGGTCAGGCAAAAGAAAAAGAAGTGTTAGTGTTAACAGGACCATGCACAATACTTTCTCTCTCTCTGACAGGGTAGTATTATATAATGTGCACATGGTTGAGAGTAAAAATCTGAAATTAAAACTGAAACAGTCTCTTACTTGGCTGTGGTCTTTTTGATCCAGTCCTCACACTCAATTTCTCCACAGAAGGGAATCTGCACAATCTGTGAAGTCAAAAATCGAAAATACAGTTAGTTGTTAATGCACATTGCTCTGTTTTGCCCACTGTTTCTTTTGAATCCACAGGTAAGATCATAGACACTGTATTAGTATTAATATACCTTTCCCTGGTCCAGCTCTTTCTGGAATTGCTCCATAGTATCTGCTGCCACCATGTGTTCTTTGAGATCAGCAGAAGCCCTGAAACAAGAGAGAGCTTTAAGGATGAAGTCCTGAGAAATGTCATAATGAATAAAAACTTACAACCTGAAAGACCCACTGCTTTTTCAGACTGCATGTTCTAATGATTCATTACATGTATTTGTATGCATGTGTACCGTTTGAACATATTATCCTGAATCTCTTCAAGCAGGAGTTTGATTCTATTCTCTGCATGAGCGTCAGGTAGAGTGATCTTTTCTCCTGTGTCTCTTCTCACTGCCACACATTGGCCCTGCTTCAGATCCTTAGGCCCAACCTCCAAGCGAACTGGCACGCCCTGAATTTAAGAGTGTTTAAAGCATTGCAGAATGAATCAGAGAAAAAAAAAGGGTAAAAAGAATGTCTAGACAGCATAACTGTGGATCATCTAAGCAGAAAATGTGCACCTTCAGCTCCCAGTGGTTGAACTTCCACCCAGGTGAGTAGTTGTCTCGAAGGTCAGCCTTCACCCGGACGTTAACCTTCTGCAGCCTGGAGAGATACTTGGAGCACTGAGCCAACAGCAGCTCCTTCTCAGCCTCAGGTAGAGTGGCTGTGATTCCACAGGGAATGATTATCACCTGAGAAAACAAAGATGAATAATTGAGGAGAAGCTCACGGTAGTTCATGGTCATGACTTTCAATAGTATTACTGAAGTTCAATAATACTGAGAAGAGCTACTTTGGTTGTGACTTTAGGTTGTACCTGAAGACAGGCTACCCTGGGTGGCAGCACCAGGCCCATGTTATCTCCGTGCACCATGGTCAGAACACCAATGGTGCGAGTGGTGAGGCCCCATGAGTTCTGATACACCAACTGCTTCTCACCAGGCTTCTTAGGATCTTCAAAGACTATTTCAAACATTTTGGAGAAGTTCTGGCCAAGGTGGTGTGATGTTGCACCCTGAGAGATCAACAGAAAAAAAGTGCATTTAATACATTACTATTGACGTGCAGGAATCTAAAATTATCTTATTTATCAGATTACATCATTTCTACCTTCCATGTACACTACAGGGTAGGAAACCATAAGAGAAAATATTTTTTACAGAGTAGTATTTTATTGCAGCCCTAAATCACATACACCTGACTCATGTCCAGATGCTTCTAATGGCATGAATAACCAAATCAGGCATGTTAAATAAGAAATGTCTAAATAATTAAACACTGGCCATCATGAGGCAGTGTAAACCTGATGTTTTTTCCCCATATCCTATAGCTTTTCCCCATAATAGTACAGTACTGCAAATCAGTGGAATATTTTGCAAAATCTTAAATCTTCTGGTTAACTTTGCTATCAGTATAGTTCTTGTGCAGCTTGTCGGCAAATTTACTTTATTGTAAAGCATTTTTTTAAACTATTAAATCACTGCTTACTTCCACTCTTTCAGCATGTAGTGTATACGGAGGTATTTATCTATATATGAAAATATCTAGTAGGCAAATTACTCATATTCCAGGCAGTATAGTGTGTGGGTACACACCTGAATGGCTCTGCCGCTAGCTGAGATGAAGGCCTCTACTGTCGTGGTGTAATTTCCTCCTGCAAACTTCTCCTTCTCTGTCTTCTTGCCTTTGACCACAGGGATGGCCAATAGCTCCTCATATACCCGTGCATAGAGGTCCAGGATTTGCAGTACCTGTTCCCACACAAAAACATACAAATAGTGTGAGGGAGTTTTTTAAGGGACACTCCGGCCAAAATGAAAAATGTAACCATGACTGCATCTATTGTAAGCATGCTTACACACCTCTTACAGAGGTGCCTCTGTAGTCTCTAGAGTGAAACTTTGTGGTTTAAAGAGTAGAATTTAAAGGTGGAAGGACCTTTTGATAAAATACTTCTTTGGGATGGATTTTTTAGGCAGGCTGTTTGAATGTTTCAAAAAAGTTAACTGGTGAATGCAAAAGGCAGAGAGCTAACATTACTGCTACATATACATACACACACACACACACACACACACACACACACACACACACACACATTGCCTAATATAATAAAAAGGTAACTGTTGAAGCATATTAGACTATTGTTTAACCTCCTCTGCTGCCTCCTCCTTGGTGGCAAATGCTGTGTGTCCTTCTTGCCAAAGAAACTCTCTAGTCCTCAGGAAGGGCTGGGGGTGTTTGAACTCCCACCGCTGACAGAAAGAATGAAGACGGGGATTAGCACTCGCAAGGGCTAGTTGGCAGTATATTACTGGAGCAAAATTATAGGCTGAGACTGACCACAACGTTGCACCACTGGTTGAGTTTGATTGGCAGATCTCTGTGGGATTGGACCCACTTGGCATAGGCAGGGTACATCACTGCAAAAGAAAAAGAATTATTTATGAGTTGAGGTATTTGGTTTGAAGCTATACAAAATCATAAGACGGCTGCAGGGTGTCTCACCAGTCTCACTAGTGGGACGCACAGCAATAGGCTCAGCCAGCTCAGTCTTTCCTGATCTCGTCACCCATGCAACCTAGAAAACCCATGCAAGCAGATAAAGATGTGAGACCTCCCTCTGAGACTGCTCTCCAGAATTCACTTTTACCTAAATTTTCATACCTCAGGAGCAAAGTCAGCGATATGAGACTTCTCCTTCTCCAGAGCAGCCTGAGAGACGAACAAGGGGAAGTAGCAGTTCTCCACTCCCAGTTTCTTGATCTCCTTGTCAAAGAAGTCTTTGATGCTCTCCCAAATTGAATACGCCCAGGGCCTCAGCACGTAACAGCCGCTAACATCATAGTACTCAATCATCTCAGATTTGGTGATAACCTGATAACAGAGCACAATCCAGATGGATATGAAGAGACAGCAAAAATACCTACTTCTGCATGGTTGACTATACACATCTCTCAGATATACAATATGAATGAAATGGAAAAAGCCTGGTAGCATATATACAAGTAGGCATAGTACTGGGCAATATTTTGTCTATACTGGTACATCATGACATCGATATATTGGAATACTGCTTTTCAGTTTTAGTGATATATGCGCCTATCATCAGAGAGTCTGGTAATAAACTGTGGCCAAGAATCACCTTCTTTGAAAGGAAATGGCCATTTGACATGCAAAATAACTAACCACAGACAGTGCTTTTCATGTGACAGGTAGAAGCAGGCAATTTTCAAAAATTCATCCACTCAAAACAAAAGCTGCATACACTTTGGCAAACACACAAGGACATCTTGCTTAGGAGCTCCAAAGAAAACGTTTGAATAACTATTACAAATATGATGCCATACACTGTTTTCAGTCCAGCAACTATGTCTACACTCATCTTCGAAAGGCTCACATTGTCATGACGCGCAGAGTGAGCAACCACCTGGTGGGACAACTGAAACCCCCAGCACAGAAGTGCGTGCACACACACAGGCAGATAACGAACCAAAAATGAACAGACAAAATCCTGATAGTTGTGGCCAGCACAGCTCACTATAAATATCAAATGCTCTATGTACATGTTGGCAGAGCATCTGTGACAGAGTAAATGCCACTGCACACCAGATGTACCATGGATAGAGCAAGCTCAAGTTCTTTTATACACTCTACTTGTGTATTTTTAATGATATAAAACATTCAATTCATGATGGCTGAGGTAACTTTCTATTGACCTTTGTTTACTGAAAAGACAGATGGCCTTTCTTGGTGCAAATGTCAAGTCACATGTGATCTACTGTCACTTTCTGTAGTCTCAATATGGCTTTAAATTTAAAGGTAGTAAAGGCAAAATGCTGTGAGGAGTGCTGTGACGCAGAGAAAATGAACAGTTCTTGGAGTCGGCAAGTGCTGCTCTGCATTGACAGTAAATGTCAGGACCAGTGTGCGTACCTTCATTTAAACAATAGCTCTGAATATTTGGATGATTCATGACATTCATATGCGCTATGGCCTCAAAATCAATAACACTCGGGAAATATGGGGTTATTAACTATATTATTTGTGTTAACCAACATTTGGAAAATATCATGATACTGAATTTTATCAATATTGCCCAGCACTAATAAAACAACCATAATTTCCAAAAGACATCATTCATACGTCATATGGCACAGTACCTGCGTGTACCAGTCAGCCAGATTTTCTTCTTTCTTTGCCTCAAGTCCTAACCTAAAGCAAAGACATTAGAAAACGTTAGCTTGTTAATGCTGGCTGGTTAACAACCAACCAAAATATATTTATGCTGAAATCAGAGTCTTCAGAGTAGGAATCTTGTCTCTGAACATAGTTTTCAGAATGTAAGTCATGTACTTTAATCCTGCCAAAATGTACACAAACTCAGCACATAGTCTGAATTATATCAGACGTGACTGCAGTGATTGTGATTTAGTCTTGGAGGTCAAAACCAGTTATGGCTGTACTAAACCAACAGCAAAACTTTCTCAAGCCTCCATTCATATAATCATTCTCAAACTCTAAAAAGATCATTTATTTGGACAAGAAAAAAAAAACTAAAGATATCAATGTCTATAAATTTCAACTTCTTCCACTTTCTCTCATACCGTGTTTGTTTCTTGGGCCCCTGGCCATCTCCTGCTCCTGCTGCCCCGCTGTCCTGGCTCTGCTGAGACTTCTCTCCTCCTTTCTGCTGCTTGCGGCCACCTCCTCCACCTTGTTGTTTCTCGGATGCATTCTCTCGCTCCTTGCGGCTTTTGTCCTCTGATCTTGTGTGTCCTGGGGCTCCTGGGGTGCTCACTGGCTTGAACTCCTCCCCAGTGAGGGCTTTGTACTGACCTTTCAGCTCCAGCAGGGTCTTCACTGCCGCATCCACCTTCTCCTATAGCATGAAAGGGAGAAAGTTTTTTCAAAGGAGTCTCTGCCTAGACAATTTCTGCCCAAGACTATCAGCAAACTTTAGTCATTTAAACTTCTAGTTCTACTAATCACAAGAGTAATCATTCATACTGGATCAGGGGAAACATCTTGAGCCTGATTCCTGAGCAGAACACATGTGATGCATTTATAATAATAAACTGTATTCTTCCAGTGCAGACTGAAAGTGTGAATTCATGGGAACTACACTACAGACATTACAAAAACATTAGTGTTTCTCATATTTAAAGTATTAGGAATAATGGGCAAATTCAACATTATGACTATTCAGCACCTTTTTAGGTCATATTGAGAGCTATTTAAATAATCTGTAAATTTGTCAAAGACAACATTTTAAAGTGAAAGGTACAATGCACCTACCTTAGGGGCCTTCTCTGCTTTGAGCTGTCTAACTTGCTCCCCCTGCTGGGCTACCTGAGCATACAATGCCTGGGCCTGAGGAGAAGAGCTGGACTGAGGCGGAGAGGGGCTGGCCTGTGCAGGAGCTGCTGCAGCACTAGGAGCCACTCCTGGTTTGTACTCTTGTCCAGTCTGCTGCTTATACTCAGCCTTTAAAGCCAAAAGCTGTTTCACAGCAGCATCCACCTGATCCTTGAAACGGAAAGGAAAATAATATTTATACTGAAAATTCCCCAGGTGCAATATTTTCTCAGAATTGAGGTAATGCTAACAAAAACTAGAGAAAAACCTTGAGAGCCTTCTCTGTTTTCAGTTTCCTCACGAGGTCACCTTGCTGAGTTACACGGTGGTAAATGTCCAGTGCAGCGTTGTCAGGTGAGCTGGTCTTTGTGGGCTCAGGGGCAGACTGTACTTGGGCTGCTGGAGCTGGTGCAGCATTGGCTGGAGGAGCTCCTGGCTTGTACTCTTGACCTGTTATTTGCTTATACTCCGCCTTTAGAGCCAGCAGCTGCTTCACAGCAGCATCAACCTGGTCCTGTGGAAAAGAACAGAGGCAGAAAACATTAAATTAAAAAAAGAAAACAATGTGACTAAGCATTTGCCATATAACCAATGTGAATCTGAGGCCCAAAGAACAGATGTCACCAGTCACTGGAAAAGTATCTTTCACAGGTCTTTGCAAGTATAGCTCCCCGACATGTTTGAAAACGGTAGAAAACACACAGAATGAACTCCAAAGTCGCAAGTCACTGTCAATGTAAGTCAGAATTACAGTACGCCATTCAGTGGGTATAGTGCTGAAAGGAAATTTTACAGAGACACTGTGGTAGGCTGTGTTCTCCTGGCATCTGCCAAATCCAGATTCGTTAATCATACTGCCACATAGTGAAGCATCATTTATGGCTCCAAAGAACATGTTTACACTGCTTCACTGCTTTGTGGCTGAGCTGTTGTTGCTCCTACGCTCATCCATTTCACAATAATAACATTTATACTTGACCGAGGCAGATCTAGCATGGTGGAAATTTCACAATTCATGAAATTTTCACAATTGACTTGTGGCAAAGATAGCAGTGCCACGGTTAAAATCAGAGCTTTTCAGTATGACCCATTCTATTGCCAATGTTCATCTAGAGAGATTAATTCTGAAAACAAAATCATCTGCTGTAGCCCTATATTCATCCTTGTGTAGACTAAGTCCAGGTGGTAAAATCAAATTTTGGTCCAGGGACTCACCTTCGGTGCTTTCTCTGACTTGAGCTTCCTGACCACCTCACCCTGTTCTGCAACTCGTCCATATATGTCAGCAGAGGAAAAGCTGGATGAGGAAGTGGGCTGTGTTGGAGCTCCAGAGGGAGCAGCCATGCCTGGTTTGTAGTCCTGACCTGTGAGTTGTTTAAATTCAGCTTTTAGAGCCAAGAGGACTTTCACAGCTTCATCTATTTTGTCCTGTAAACAGACAGACAAAGTGGAAAACAGAAAAAGTTTGTTAAAATAAACAGAATGTTTAGTCAAACACAGACATACAGAGATAATGTATTTAACATCACCAAAGAGACAGAAACCTTGGGTGCTTTCTCAGCCTTCAGTTTCCGAACAATCTCTCCTTGCTCAGCAACGCGTGTGTAGGGGCAGGATGAAGAGGACGGGCTTGGGCTAGTGGTTGCAGGGGCAGGGCTTGTTTGCACTGGAGATGAAGCAGGAGGGGCCATGCCAGGCTTGTACTCCTGGCCTGTCAACTTCTTAAACTCTGCCTTTAAGGCCAAGAGCTGTTTCACAGCTGGGTCCACCTGTTCTTTCGGGGCCCTGTCAGTCTTCAGTTGCCGCACCAGGTCTCCTTGGGCCACAATGCTGGAGAACAGAGAAAAGGCATCTCCTGAGGCAGCTTGCGTTGGGCTGGTGGATGGAGCAGGTGAGGATTTGCTTGGAGAAGCAGGCTCAGCTTTCACCTGAGAACAAAAGAGGAGGAGTGTAAAAAAGACAACATAAATGAATAGAAGAGATCAGACATCAGCAACATGGGGTGGCTCCTGACTGATGGATGGTGTACTCACAGGTTTAGCAGTTGGCTGGTTCTTGCTCTTATCCTTGGAGCCAGCAGTGGGCATCTCTTTGGTGTGGCCATCTGGGATGTACAGTAAGACACAGGGACTCTCCTTACAGCTATGAGGACTGGACAAATGGGTCAAAATCTACAGGTTAATACAGTTCAGGGGTAGACAATATAGCAAAAATAACAACACAGACATTTTCAAAAGAATCAAAAAAAAAACACAACAGTAGTAGTAGTAGTGTCACTTTTTAAAAACATTAAAAACTATGAATACAATTATATTTTCTTTCACATAGCGCACTGGACTTAATCCAACAAACTTATACTACCTTGGCAACAAAACATGCAGCTGGTCAGCATTCTGTCAATACACATGATATGCTCAGAAAAACACACTGTGATTTACCATAATAACAATACATATCATATTGTACCTTGTACCATATTGTAGTACAGTCACAACAACCACACTGCAGCATTACAAAAATTACACTTAAATTCAAAGCAAGCCCAGATTAAGCTTCAGGTTTATTAACTGTTAGAAAAAAACCATGTTCATCATCAATATCAAGCTGATATAAAGCCTGTTGCAATTCTACAGCATTTTTCACTTATAGTTCAGTGACACTAGCAAAAAAGTCTGGAAAATTTGGAATGGAATCTTTTAATCAATACCACATGGTTTCTAAGTAAAGATGTCTTAGTATGATCTGAATGAGAGAACTGCTTCTGTTTTACAGAAAGAAAAAACATCTTTTACATTTTTGCCATGTTTTTGATATTTCTTGCCCTTGAAACAAACAGAAAGCAGCCAGAAGAACAGATCTCCATCTGTCAATATGGACTGCGAATATAAATAATTGTGTAATAATTAAGCAATTATGTAATGATTGGAGTTTGAGTTATGATAAGAGTCATGATTAGAGTTTAACAGCAAAACAAAAGTCCAAAAAATCTTTTATACTTCCAAGGGCCAAGTGAAGCGACGTGTACTGTTACAGTGGCCACACAGAACTACTGGTGTTTATATGAGGTTGGGAAAGTATTAACCTGACTGGCTCATAGGGCTGGTCACAGATGTAAAAGCCCCTCCTCTGCAGCTGGATGATATCACCCTTCTTCAGGTCTTTCAGGCATGGATCTCCCAGCATCATCTCCTCTGTCTGAGAATACATAAAACAACACATTTCTCACCAACACAATTAGTACCTTTTATCTGCATATATTTGTCCCACATACTAATTCTCATTATGAAGAAGTAAACATGAAGGGAGCCACCCTGCAGCAAGCCCAAAACCTACCTTACTGTTCTTGTTGATGTAGTCTTTGAAGTCATCATCCTTGCCCAACACAGGTTTGCTTATGAGGTGCTGGTAGTTAACACATATGGTGGGTATGAGGGGGGCTTTTGGCGTGTCTGCCAGCCAGGTGATCTTGGTAGTCTTCTTATAATCAGTATTCTCCAGGTTCAGACGGCCTTCCAGAGATGTGATGGCTCCGCTGTGGTCTCTGCAGAGAATAAGGCAAAAGAGAGATCTCTAAGCCTCAGTGCTCAGCTAGCCAAATCCTTTGGTCTTTTTTGGTTTAATTTTTTAGGTGTTCCCTTATAAATAAATTATAATATGTACAGAAAAGGAATACTTCACCCAACAATGCTAAAAGAAAAACAAAAGGAGCCAGTAAGCCTAATGCATGAAAATGAAAGATGGTCCTGTCTAGCATTTATTATATGTAACCATTGTTGGATTAAGTTATTTTACTGCTGTGTCCAGTAGGTGGCATTATGGATACCCAACTGTGCTAATTAGTTTACTCTTAAGGGTTTTACTTGTGGATTTTGGTGACAATGATGTTTCCCCAGTTGATGAAGGTAACAGTCTCTCCCTCAGTAAAGGTCTCAGCATCAGCCCCCTCCACAAACACTTTTGGGCCATACCACACTGACTTCATCCCCACATCTGCATTCTACAAACAGGAGAAAACAAAACTTAAAACACTGCTCAACCTGGCCAGATAATGCTGAAATGCCTATAGTTTAGATCTATGACCATTCATGAATACAACTCTCCACATTCTTTACGTATATTGGTTATGTAGAGACTAAATGCTAAGGAATATACTGTCACAGAAGTGACAAACTACAGAGAATTGGCTACCATCATCACTTGGGCTGCCGATAGTTACCTTGGGGTGTTTAGCAACTTCCTTCAGCTCCTCCTTGGCTTCGAGAATGGAAATGGGAACCACCTGTGAGCTTTGCAAGGCAGTGTACCTGGGAGCTACCGGATCAATGACCTACAGCAGAGAGAGCATGAGCGAGCACAAGAGAGGATGGATAGAAGGGAAAAAAATAGCAAAGAGAGATTGAGTTCAGGTCACCACTACAAAACGTAACCAAACAACAACAACTAAAAGAAAAAGAACGAAGGCTCTCAAACACAGAAAAGAAATGCGACATAAAAAGTGAAGGGGATGACATGGAGGAGGAAGAGAGAAGGACATGAAGCGCAAGGAAGGCTTAACTATTTTGTATTTACCCCAAATGAAAGCTACAAAAACCAGAGGATCAAGCGGTCTAAGTTTCACAAAGTTACATCAGCGGCTCAACATCAGTATTATTCACACACAGAAACTTAACGACCAGCTCAGTTTTAAATGTAAGGTTACAAGACAGAATCTTTTGTACATGCAATAAGTTAGTCACAAAGTAACTAAATGAGTATGACTGAACACAATTTAGCATTATGAAGTGGAATACTGTGGTGTACAGAATCTGCCAGAAGCTGTATTAAAGGAGGGAACCACACAAATTGGCAAATACACTGGGGGAAGCCAAAAGGAGCAGCAAAGACAGGTCTCATCACAGAAACTGTGTAAAAATTTCATAATAATACAGAATAAGATAGTTATGACTCATTGATAAGAGGTACAGTCACAAATCTAGACATGGCTTGTAGGTATAGTTTTGGCTTCTGTGACAGAGATAAATTGGAAGGGGGGGGGGTTGGGGGGGGTTGTCAAGGTTCAGAAATATAGAATGAGACAAACAATGAAAAATGGACAGAGGAGAGAAAGTTAGAGAAGTGAGGAGGGCGAACAAGAGGACAACGAGGACGAGGAGGAGTACCTTTTTACAGCTAACTGGCAGCTTGGAAACAGAAAAGTGAGATGCACTTTAATGTAAAACACTCATGTGGAGCTCAAAAGGTCAGAGACAGGTCAGGTTAGACAGAATGGGAAATGTTTAGAGATGCATTCTTCATACTGAGCTCCTATTACTGTAACACAGTTTATATCGTCCACTGGTACTGTTAACTAGGGCTGCACGATATGGACATAAACTGCAATGCTTTATAAAGCCAGATCAGATACATGAAGCAGATACTTTCGGGAGTGCAGTCACGTTATTTTGGTGAGAGGAAGAGCCATTTTTGTAATTGTTAGGGTCTTGTGAGTATTTTGAGTACAATGAGCTGATTTTAAGAAAAAAAAAAAAAAACAGTTTTGTTTTGGGTTTGTTCAGCCCCCTGCCTGGACATTCTGCACAGGCTGCTGCTGTTGCCCAGGAAACGGGGGCAGAGTGAAGCGGTTGACACAAGAATCAAGCAGAAAGGCACTGAACCCCTTTTTTGCCCCTTTTACTTGAATAGGCATGCAGCATCTTAGATTCCGACCACTGGCATTGATGGAGGTAACTCCTTGACACCACTTAATTTTAAACGGTAGTGCCATAGCCATTAATAAGTACATAGAGCG
This sequence comes from Colossoma macropomum, assembly GCF_904425465.1. Classification (NCBI taxonomy): domain Eukaryota; kingdom Metazoa; phylum Chordata; class Actinopteri; order Characiformes; family Serrasalmidae; genus Colossoma; species Colossoma macropomum. The sequence goes on along the minus strand of NW_023494803.1, from coordinate 24,031,511 downwards.
TAAAAAACGAACCATCCTACATGTAGTTCACAGCATTATCGCAGCTAGTATATTTAGCCTCAAGTGCAAAGGTAGGCCACACTGACTATTTTGCTTGTGTTGGCTGTAGTCTTAAGCCATAGCCTACAAATTAGAGCTGGGTGATATGGCCAAATATGTTATCACGATAAACAAAATTCATATCGTTCGATATCGATATATATCGCAATAAATGTCAAATCATCTTTTTTTCCCCAAGTTTGAAGGGTGATTTTTGCTCCTGAGTGTGTAAAATCTGTTTTAAGCTATGCTTTATGGTCCGAACACAACAAACACTCACCAAACAGTGGAACATTTCACAAATCTGTCATGGGACAGTGGGAGAAAGTGTCTGGTGAGCTGTTTTTCTCAGCTGGAAAAGCACGGCCGCAGTTTTTGTAATCGTCATAATTTAAGAAAGAAAACTATTATTTTTAGCTGTCTGGTGATGAGTGCTCAACAAGTGCTAAACTGTTTAGTTTCTCAACAACATCAACTTAGTACGAATAGCAAACACTAGCTGGCTCGATACATCAGTGATGGATTACACCACCTTACTGACATCACTTCTACCACATCCATATCAGAGCACATCACAGTATTCAGACACCAGCTAGCAGACGACTGGATTTCTCTATCACAGTAGTTTCAGGTGTGAACCGCAATATATCAACACCAGACAAACATAGCGCTCCTTTTAGGTATGTTTAAACTGAAAGCGGTGCTTTTGTGTTTGCTTTGATCTACAATATCATCAGTTCGCTGTGTTGTGCGAGTGACGGAGCGCTACTTCAAGTTAGCCAGCTGCTAAAAACAGCTAGCCTGGAAAGATAGTGCTCTCCCGCTCTCCAATGCCTCACAGCGTCCTCAGTTTACTTTTGTTTAAATCAGGGCTGTAACTAACATGAACCCACTTCTTTCTTTCACTTTTGCTGCTTGGGAACGCACTCATACTTAAATATGACTTTTTGAGTCCTGTAACAGTGCTGTAGTTTTGATGAGCAGATGTGATTTAACCTGCTAAAGCTGGTTAGGATGTACGGAAAGAGGTGAGTTCACTGTAGGACAGTACAGTTACGCCACTGATCTCGTCATTCACACATTTTGGTCACAGGAGAACAGATCGCCGGTCGCTCCACTCAAACAGGGAATATATAACTCCACGTTTCAGCCATTGCTAAAGTATATTTGGCGACCCTTTTTTATTCATCACCCCTCCCTCCCTAATCATGTCGAAAAACTCGGAAGTGCTCCCTCTCCTGGCGGCAGCAAGTAGGGTCACTTTCCTTGCAGTAGAAAAACAGGGCTTTCGCTAGAACGTGGAAGTGTGAGAATGGTGTATTATATCGAACATTTATCGAACATGTCTTATCGCTTTATCGAGGAAAAGTTATATCGCGATAATTATCGTTATCATTTTATCACCCAGCCCTACTACAAATACGTTTGTTTGCTAACGGTTAGCCAGTGTAGTTAGCTCCATAACAAAAGAAGCTGCGAGCTACTGACTACGTTGCACATATGCTTAAACTATGCATATGAATTTCAAGCTAGCCCCTGGCAGGCCATATGTATTCGTTATCTTGGGCTAATATGCGCTAATTGTAAGTAAACAGATCATTTTAAGTTAGTCATATCTGTTAAGCTGCATTTTTTTAATTCAATACAATGTAAAGCCTTGTTTATATTAAACACGGCTCTGTGTTTGATGTTTTCATGGGCTGCATCTGAGATTTTAGGCTTGTCAGTTGACGATTAATCACAGACTAAACACTCGTTCAAAAGAATTTGGCAAAATTTGCATCCCTAGTGTGTACTATGTAACTGACTTTGCAGCATAATGGCCAAGTCACTCACTCTCCACATGGATGGCTGGGGTTCAAACTCACCCCATCCTCAGGGTTAGAAATAAAACTGCTGCTGTTACATTAGACATGACTTCCAAAAGCTACATTTTCGCTAATCACTGAACAAACTCATATTGAGAAAACAATAAAAATGACTAATCGTGCAGCCCTATTACTAAACAACCCCAATATCTGCCAGAACAATGTGTGCCTAGTTAACTCAGGTGTCTGTAAGGTCAAAGTGCTGTCTGAAGGGGGCAGTTACAGGCACAGCACAATGTCCAAAATATCTCCCATTCAGAACCTTCATACCTGATGATCTTCCTAACAAACACCTTGTTATAAGCACCAAAATACTGCTTTTAAACTAAAGAGGGTGGCAAAAGAGAAAGACAACAGCAATGATGGTACTGAAAGAGCTGAAAAATGACTGTCTAACTGCAACCAAGAAGAGGTGGTTAACTGAGGAGGATGGATTGGAAGCCAGTGAGCAGAGCATTTGAGCCTGAGGCATGCTTAGTGTGTGAAATGAGATGCAGAAGATGCAAAACACTTCTTAGAGTGTGCTGGTTCCTTAATGCCTAAATGACACGCAATGATTCTGAAAGGGTTAGAATCAAACAGGGCAAACAGCTGTTGCACTATTCAGTAAACGTAAGTGAGAGATTAAGCCATTTCAAACAGCAGCTGTATATGTATTAAAGTACAACATTGCAGGGGAAAACCTCTGGCTTAAGAAGGTGCAAATCAAAGAGTGGATGATTAAGGACAATGAGAGACAGACGATGAAAGAAAGACAGAAATAGGAGGCACAGCCATGCATGCTGAAGGGACTGAGGAGAGTTCTGGGGACAAACACCACGCTTAAGGAATGAGCCCTCTTATAGTGCACAACGTGCAGAACCTGACATCTTGAACAACATTAAAGAGGAATTTCACCAATTTCTGCATAATTCAACAGTTAAGACGTAAACAAAGTCATTCGGAGTGGTCTGATGCCAAATTACCACATTTTTTAGAAAATGGTTGAATCGTAAATGTTCACAGTGGCTGTGATAGTAACCAGACATCCGAAGAGTTTAATGCCTATAAAAGGTACCTCACAGAAATTTATTACATGAATATGCTGCCTGACACCTAAGACACTGTTTCATGATGTTTTAAGATAAGATCACAGACTAAGACACATTTAAAAAAAAAAACATTGATGGTGGAGAGGTTGTGCAGGTTGCTGTAGAGCAAATCAGTACTCATAGAAAATGTATTTACCTCTATTTTTCTTATGATCGACTTACAATTTTATTTACTACCCTGGTTGTTTTGGGTAGTAAACAAAATGGCTATTTCTCTGTTGCAGAAATCACAACCCATGTATCTTCTTACCATTATGGTTATAATAGTTAAAAAAAATATTAATGATAATAATAATAATAATAATAATAAATAAAAATTATACTGAGTCTGCAGGTTTCTCTACAACAAACCACTTGATGTCACACTGCTCTGAAAGACATTACTTACACCTCTGTGATGAATTATTAAATTATGCAGAAATGTTTAAAAATCTGTGGAATTCCCTTTTTAAAAAGTGACAGTTAAATCTATTTATAGAATAATTATTGATGGCAAGAAGCCAAGGTACATTAAGTTTCAACGAGATACATCTTTTCTGACACTCCAGTAAGGATAGTCTGCTATATGTGCCTCTTTATAAAGGTTCTATGGCATGCTGATCTATGGGTGCCACACCCTTAGCTCTAGGCAGTCAGTGCAAAAACTGATCCTAGTTCAGCACACATACTGAAAAGTCTGACAGAGATGCAGATTAATTCAGCTTGGAAGGCCATGGGTCTTTACCTTTTTGTTGAATGCCCAGATCTTATCCCACTCCATGTTGACCACAGATCTGGATCCACCCTGTGTGAAAAAATTTAAAATTGAAGAAAACATTTAATTCACAACAAAATGAAATTCATTAAAAACATTACAAAAACTTCATATACCTGAGCAGCAATAAACTGTTTGAGCCCCTCAACAGTCATTCCTCTGCGCAGGACACCTCTGACCGTGGGGAATCGTGGGTCATCCCTTAGGGAGAAACAGAACACAATTTATAGTACACACTTAAAACCTTTATTTCAAGGTGGTTATGTCTAACAATGGGAAACAGATCTGGGATAACTCACCAGCCATCCACATAGCCCTGGTCCACAAACCACGTGAGCTTCCTCTTGGAGAGCACGGTATTGTTAAGATTGAGGCGGGCGTACTCCCAGATGTAAGGCTTACGCAGCCGCAGGGCATCAATTACCCAATAGAACTGCTCGTCTCGATCATGGTACTCAGTGGTGCGAAGAGCATGGGTCACACCCTCTATGCTGTCCACAATGGGACAGGCAAAGTCATATGTAGGGTAGACTCTAGAGGAAGAGAGGGATTGAGAAAATGTGCGAGTGTGGTCAATAAACAATTCACAGACAAGGAGGGAAAATGGACTGCTTGCAGAAAGAAAGAGGTCCGCACAAAGCATTGTGTGTTGCCAACACTCACTGGGCAACAAAACACAGAAAGAGGTGAAAGTCTGTGTAGATTTGTGTAGACTGTGAAGATCAGATGGTTCTTTACAGGCAAACTGGACAATGGAAGTTTTTAAGCCAAACAGGCATTTTACATTTTTAAATCAGTTGCTTATATAAAAATAACACAAATCACATAAAGTACTACATTACAACTAAGAGGCAACTGGCATTTTAACACAATGAGTTATGCATAATTATGGTACAATATTAGATATTATTGGCTGATTGCCAAATTCATGTTTTGAACAAAATCTGATTCTCATTTATCTAGCCATTCTCTCTGTACAATATGGTTAGTTCAGAAATGTAAAAGACTGCACTTCATTATAGGCCATGAAAAACAGATCACCATTAACTAGTTAACTACATACTTTGAATGGCAACTGGAAAGATAACAGATTTTCGGTCAGGTAAAAAACAAAGAAACTCATGACATCTGCTTTCCAGTAGAGAGTAAAATGGGCAAGCTTTTGTAGAAGAAGGGCGACAACATACTTCATTTATTTTAATAAACAACTGTTAAGAACCACAGGGCATTAGCAGAACAATAACAATTTGTCAAAATTTGTTATTGAATTCGTAATTATTCTGAAAATGTAACATATATCATATTTTAGATGAGAAGAACAGTGCTGCCCTCTGCCTAACTAGAAACGTTGCTGTTTGCCAGCTGTGTGGCATTTGGCGTAGATTATTAATTTGCAATGGTTTCTTTATTTATTCTTTTGTTGCGCTTTATTGGACAAAACCTGTTGTGCGAGATGAGAACGAACTATCCAGCTTGCAAAATAAATTCAACAGGCAGGGCAGAGTGGTAAAAGTGAGATGCCTTTGGTACATACAAGGAACAACAAACTACAAAGTGCAAAATAAAGCAGATGAGGGAAGAGGTAAGACAAAAGAAGGAAGGAGAGAAAAAATGATTCCATAAAAGGCAAGTGAAGCTAGAGTGGGTAATATAATTTACTCCTTGTTTTCTAAGCGTTCAGGGTTTTACAAAATTAGAAAGGAACTTGTATCATTTATTAACTTAAAGTGCTTATAAAAATATACACCAATGTATATCTTCACAACCAGGCACATTTAAACTATATGAATTTGCAGCTCATACTGGCCAGCCATGGTGTATGTGCATGTAAACTCACTTGTAAGTACTTCCAGTGCGAGGGTGGGGGGCGTTCTTGCAGCGGTAAAGGGTAGGATCACGCATACAGCCATTGTTGGAGTTCATGTCAATCTTAGCTCTCATACAGCAGGTCTGACCATACTCTGTACCTGCCTTCATCTCTTCCCACATCTGAATGTTCTTTTCCACAGCTAGAGATTTAGAGAATGAAAAAAAAGGGATAGAATTGGGGGGGGTGGGGGTAAAACTAATAGCAAGTGCTGCAGAAACCTATTAAGTGCCTCACAGACATTAAGTACGTAGGGTAGGGCTGACACAAAGTCAAAATTTCTGCATAGTGTGAACTCTAACACAGCAGGCACTTACAGTTATTGCGGTGGCGAGACTCGACCCTCTGCTCTCTCTCCTGCTTCATGGCATCAGGGGGTGTGTCATCAATATAAGCCCTGCCCTCCCGCAGCAGCTGCTCAGCCAGACGCAGAATGGTGGGGAAGTGGTCGCTTGTGTAGGTAAACTGGTCTGGCTTAATCTGCAGCATGGCCACATCCTCCAAGATTACCTGCAGCACACCACAGCAGCTTCTTACTTTATGGGGTATACGAGAACTTCTAAAAGTTCTAATGTGTTATTCTTTAAACCACAGGAATAGAAACAGTTAAGGAACTGGAAACACAACAGCCAACAGGTAACAGTAGCAGAAGCTTCACACCTTCTCAAAGTCCTCCTTTTCCTTCTCAGGGTTTGTGTCATCAAAGCGCATGATCAGTTTGCCCTTAAAGTTGATCTGGTAGTGCTGGTTAAGCAGGGCAGCCTTGGCATGGCCAATGTGTAGGTACCTGCACACATAAGCACAAAACAGGACATTTTATGTAACCACCTGTTATTTCACATAACTGAGAACAGTATTAAACCACTTCTCATGTATAGTGTTTGGGGTCACTCACCCACTGGCCTCGGGGGGGAATCGCACCACCACCTTGCCCATCTCAGCTCCAGGCAGTTCCACAAACTTGCCGACATCTTGTTTCTTCTCCTTTTCCACAGCCTTAAACACAAACCACGGCAGTGATAGATATAACAACCTTTTCTACACTAAAGCTGGGCCAAAGCCACTTTTGCGTTTTCAGTTTTGTTTGGTAATAATAAATGTAAAGTAAAAGTTTTAGTTTGACTTATTCTTATCATTGGCAATACATCAAACGTGCTTGGTGATTTTATTCCATGTTGCTTAGTAAAAGGAAGAAGTAAACAATGATTAGTAGAGATGGCATAAGACTTACAGCAGTCTGGCTGGCAGTGAGCTTACTAGCCCACTTGCTGCCCACATCGCTGAAGGGCACCTGAGAGCTCAGGAAAGAGAACCAGCGGCAAACATGAGGGAAAGAGCTTGACTTAGCCTGTGTGGCCTGCCACTCCCCACTTCCTGTAGACCAAGTAGAACACAAACTTTGATACTAAGCACAATTTGACACTACTGAAATGACTTAAAGCAATAGTCTGGCCAAAAATCTAATTTACTCAAATTTCCTCTTAATCATTTAGGCAGTCAATCAGCAACACATGTTTGATAGCCAAAGTCTGCTTCTTTGGTTTTGCACTGGAGCCAAGAGTCTAATGTAGCTAGCAAGTTTTAAACCAATCAATTAGCAGTGTGCAAACTGCATATCTAAATCCCCACACACTTGCCTGAGACTACTGTACTGAAAATTGTGAGAATTACTGTAATACTGTGAACTACAGCTTGCTTATGTGGTTTCTGGTGTCGGCTACTATGCAGTTTTTAGATAACAGTATATTATTTAGAATCAGAAACCACATAAGCAGGTCTACAATTTGACTGATCAGGCACAAACTCTTACCTTTAAGAGCAGCCCAGACACAGAGATCAGCCAGGGTGAGGCCATGGCCCACCAAGAAGGTACGCAAGGCCAATGCTGCGTTCAACTCCCCAAGCGCAGGAGCCAAGCCTGACTGCCCACTGAGACGCCGTGCACTGAATTCAAGCCAGTGGTCCACCTAGAGTGGAGAGAGGAGAGAATCCAACATACAAAGGCTATGAAACACTCATTCTTACAAAACAGTTCCGACTCTGAACGCTCTCCCCTTTTATGAAGGGGCATATGAGAGGATGACTATTCCCTGACCTCTGTTTGTTCCATCATGTTGGAGCCATACAGACCCAGACTGGGAGCCACACGTGCAAGGTAACGTGTAATGGAGTTCACATCATTGAACTGAACTTGACTGAAAAGAAGACAGAATAAAAAAATATTGCTTATTGAGAATATTGTGTGAACGTCTTTAAAAAGCCTCTCCAATAACACTAATTTATTAAAGCTTAGTATCCTCTAGATTATGCACTTACATACCTAAGGTTAAGGATACTCACTCAGAGACATGGAGCTTGGTGTCCTTGCCTTCCTGCACAGAGAGATTGACGCTGTCCTTCACATGCTCTGCTGCCAACAGTGCCCCTGCAGGCAGACAGAGGGACTTCAGTTACTAAAAAACTGTCTCAGCCACATGCTCACGGCATCACATCTTTCCAAGTTATTCAGCAGTTTTAGTGGAAGCACTTAAAGACACATCCTCATGAGATTACAGATCCATACCAATTTGTCTCACAGGTGCCTGTTTTTCTTGTAGTATCATGTTGACAATCGACATGTTACCCAAAAGGAACAGTCTGGCTTTTTTCCACTGCAGGATTGAACAGTTCTAAATATTAAGAGTAAGTGTTCCAATGGTGTTTCCACACAGACATGGTGTTTCAGCGTGTAACACTCACAGACCATGCTCAGCAGAGCTTCCACAGCACAGCTAACTATCCATATTCAAAAGCTAGCTACAGAACTCTTTAGGAGTGATGGTTTACTGATGTAGATATTTTACTTGCAAAACTAGGGAGAGCCTAGTCTTAACTTAAAACACTTTTGTACATTTCAAATTCAAAATATGACTTGTTGGATACTTTACATAACAGGTTTTCTCATTAAGCTAGATAACGTATGCAAAAAATGAAGGTTATACAACCCAGCTAACAACCCAGAACTCTCCTATTGGACAGGCTTACTTTATCTGGCTATCTGAGAAATGCTTTGTCTCTGTTAATCTGCTTTGTAAAAAAAGCCCAAGATCTTTTGTATCCTATTAATGCAAACAAATATGCTGAAACAGAAAATAGTACATAAAGTACTAAAAAGAATAACTTGTTCTGCTCAATTCCAAGCATATATTCCAGCTGTTCGTCTCACTCAGAGCATTCAAAAAACAGTAAGCATTAATTAGAGAGAAGAAAAGAAAGGTGTGGAACACAAAAGACACATTTTGTCGAAAGAAACATTTTGTCTAAAATGACAAATGCACTGCAGCTGAGGGAGGTGGTTGGGGAGTGACTCTTCTCCATCAAAGACAACTACAGCTCTACAGTTCAGTCCAGTAAAGGTCTCTTTTATTGCACTTCAGTGTGCGGTTACATCAAAGGCAAATAAGACCTCACGCATGCAATCATCTACATGAATAAAACCAAAAGCAACCTAAGAGGTTGTTTTTCAAGTGATTGCAGAAAGAGCCTTCAGAGCACACAACAACTGCTGGCACTCATAGCAAGATAATTTGACTAGCCTGGAGTAAAGCAGCCTCATTCTCAGTCAGACAGTTCACTGGCCATCTATAACAGAATGCAAAGGGCTTCTTCCCATCAGGTTCATCGGGTTGTTGGTTAAAATGTGACTGATACGATGTATGACAAAGAAAAAAAAATGTGCATTGTATAAAGTATAACGATATGGTCGACACTTTAATCCTGTGAGCTTTGAAGAAAATTTAATCTGGAAAAAATGTCTTTATTTATTTTAAGCAACGTGCGATGTTGTTATTGGTCACAGGGCTGTCTATATATTACAAGAACATTAAACTATTCACGCCGCTAGTTTTTCAGCTCGCTTGCATCAGCCAGTAATACCGTTTCTTAACGAACGGTGGCACCACTGGAGGTTAATGTGTCTAGATCATTTAGCCAGACAGACAACACACTGTTTTTAGAATAATATCTGCAGCTAGTTAGTTAGCTAAAGTAACCGAAGTCTGTTAAAAATGTTTTTTTTTTTTTTTAAACTCCACAACTTTTCCCAGCGTACTTATACCCGGCAAACAGAGATATACGCATAGCCAATCAAACTGAATGAAACAATGCCAAGTTTACAGATGAATGGAAATCTTTAAGAACGTTTATCTGATTGTTTTGACCCTACATACAATTTCATCAAGATGCAAATAATTTACTGAACAGTCTCCAGTTTGTCAAGTGCTTGGAGAGCTCGGATAGAGATATTTTTCAGGCTAAATATAGCGAGCTTGCTAGCAAATCAGCTATGCCACGACGGCATAAGGTTAATGCTTAGCTTTAGCTACATGCGCCACCGGTCACTCAACACGAATGAACAGCGGAGCTGTTCTTACACCACAAGTCGCGTTTTCGCATTTAAATCAAAGAAACGCATCTGGTGTTTTTACCTAGAGGAGGGTTGTTGGTGTTGATGGTGAGGTTTAAAGCCATGCTCTCTCCTCCCTGCTGCCTTCAGCTCTCCCTCTTCTACACTGAGCGCTGCTCGCCAGGAAGCCCTGCCTGCCTGAGACCAGAGCCACGAGAATATCCTGCCCTGGCGGTACAAAAACCTTTGACAATGGTTCCGGGCGAGTGACGCACCGCCTGAATGCTGCTGAGCGGAAACGAAACTTTATCTGTGAAAAAGAAACACATCCTCCATCGCAATGGCTGGTAAGACCCTTTAACAATTTATATGATCGTTAAAATTATGCTTACAATAGACTATAATCATATCCAGATTACAACTTAAATGAATGAATGTATTCTTCATAAACCTTTCTGTGTGGTCCTTTAGTGGATTCCATACGACAGGTTAGGACAGGGCAGTCAACGCCGTACAGGACCCGGCTTACTTTACTGCTGACATGTTTAGTCATCGTGGCGGCTACTAGGTTGCAGGTAAGTGTCACGACATGGCACACCTGGAGTAATACAGTACTGAATAGGCCTGTGGTCTTTTGTTTGTTTATTTTAGACTGAATGTCATTTTCATACTTTTCAAATGTGGAATTTCTGTAGTATTTTTCTCTTTTTTAATAGAAATGAGTAGTAAAATGATAAAGAAAGATAAAAACTCATTTTAGCCATATGATTTGATTAATTTGAAAAGTCTCTTCAGATTTAATTTTAGGCAAGCTCAGAGAACATATGGACATAATGAAATGAGAAATTAACATATACATTAATAAGTTAGTATATGAGGAATATTTTCTAAATTATAAAATTTGTGTCATAAATTGTGTATAGTACTGCACTTAAAATCTCTATTAGACAAGACCGAATTGAATTTTCTCCATAGGCTTCCAAGACGCAGAGCAGCCATAAGAGTGGCAAAGGTATGTAGTTTAAAAAAAAAGTAATTTAAAATAAGTAAATTTAGAAAGTTTTTGCAACCTCCCTTTACCAACATAACAGAAATTAATTCTTTCCCAGAATGATTGATGAGGTTGGAGAATACAGGGCAAAGAATCTAAGACCACTCTTCAATACAGATTCTCTCCAGATCCTCCAGGGTCCTAGGTCCTCTAATTCGAACTTTACGCTTCAGCCCTCCCCACAGGTTTTCACTGGGGTTTAGATCAGGGGACTAGGCTGACTAGGGTCAAAAGCTTTCTGTAGTCACTGAACCATTTTTGTGTGGATGCACACATATGTTTTGGAGCATTGTTCTGCTGGAAGATCCAGCCACAGCCCAGTCTTAGCTTTTTGGCAGAGACAGAGAGATTTTTACCTAAATCTCCTGGTACTTCATTGAGTCCATGATGTCATGTATTTTAACAAGGTTGAGCAACGGTGTACAATGCCTTTGGAAGGAAAACAGCCCCAAAACATCACAGATCTTTCACCATACTTAACAGCAAGGATGACGTACTTTTCTGTATAACCATCCTTCTTTTCACAAAAAGCCTTTTGGCCACAAATCAAGGTGGGTTTACTTTAAATGTTTGTGGCCAAAAGGCTTTATTTTTGCCTCAAATGACCATAGAACCTGGGTCCAGGCAAAGTTTTAGTAGTGTCTAGCAAACACCAGGCACTTACGTTTGTGGTTGGGTGAAAAAAAAAGGCTTTCTCCTGGCATGCCTTTCAAGTAGTTTATGGGCATGAGGATGGCATCTAATTGTAGTTTTGGTGACTCCAAAATGCTACAATCTTCTGCAAATCTCTATCCATCCCCCTCCCTGTATGTGGAGGGGGGATGGATAGACCAGGCAGGTTCACTACAGCTCAGGCTGTTTTAAACTTCTCAGTTATCGCGCTAACAATGGATACAGACATTTTGGGTTGTGTTGCTATTTTATTTTATAGCCATTGCCATGCCTGAAGATTTGTGTATTGTCTAATGTTCATCTTGTTGATAAATGAGTAAGAGAATTCGGCTGTGTGTCAGTTATATATTTATACCCCAGTGAAACAGGAAGTCATGGATTGCTTAAGAGTTCCTGAACACTCAGGTGACTGAAACTGAAACATAAATAGGAATGTGCTTCAGATACATTTTGTACATAAGAATTTCTAGTAGTGCCAGTAACTGTGCCATGTGGCTGTGTTAAAAAAACTCACAAGGGTTTTTGTTTTCTTGGATTAATTAGATCAATAGACTAAATCAATAAAAGATTAGTTTTTTGTCATATTTTCAGTGAGATACTGAGCTAATTAACCACAAAGACATTTTTAATGACTTTCTTGTTCCATCTTTACCAAGGTTGCCAATAATTACAGAGCTGAGTGTAGATATGAAGGGCTCCGTTTCAGAATGTGAGAACATTCATTTGTATTCATTTTGGACTTTTTAATGAAAAAAAATGTTTAAGAAAACACATTTTTATTTCATTAATAAATGTGACATTAAGCATAGTGTAGCATGATAAAATAAAAATCATACATAAATGAATGTGGCATTTAATGCATTTTGGAACAAACCCATATATACTGTACTGTGGAAAAGCCAGGCCTTCACTGTGCAATTTGTACATTTGAGTAAACCTTTGTTTACTGACCAAAAACTCTGATTTATATGCTCAAACTGTACAATAACGCTCAGACTAAATGACATGCTACATAAAACGCAGCCCTTATGGACAATTATCAATAAAGCTGCTTTATTCTGAATAACATACTGCTCAATGGAGTACAGGGCAAACATGCTGAGAAACTAAGCTACAGCAGCTTTGCTAACTTGTACCACAGCATGGTGTCAGGCTGTTACCCAAGACAAGTATTGGTATAGATGCATCCTTATTTTTATAATATAATACATATTTAACAGCAACAAGAGGTGTAACTAATTTACTGATCCATCAGGGCAAGAATTAAATGGGGAGCTTCGGATTCTGCTGGTTGGGAAGACTGGTGCAGGCAAGAGTGCAACAGGAAACACCATCTTGGGGAAAAAGGCATTTGTATCTGATTTCTCCTCATCCTCTGTAACCACAGAGTGCGAAAAAGTCCATGGAAATGTGGATGGAAGAAAAGTAACGGTTATCGACTCTCCAGGTCTGTTTGACACTAACTTGAGTTCAGATGAGGTGGTCAGTCAGATAAAGCTGTGCCTTCCACTGTCTGCTCCGGGTCCACATGCATTTTTAGTTGTGATCAGGTTAGGTAGATTTACAGAGGAAGACGAAGAAACAGTGAAGCTATTTCAGATCATTTTTGGTGAAGAATCTTCCAAGTACACTATGGTACTGTTCACACACGGTGATCAACTGAAAGGAAAAAATGTTCATCAGTTTGTACGTGACAGCCCGAAACTTTTGAATGTGATCAAGAAATACAGTGGGCGATACCATGTGTTCAATAATGAAGATCAGGATCCGGAGCAGGTCATCCAGCTTCTGGACCAGATTGATAAGATGGTCACTGGAAATGGTGGAGGACACTACACCAAAGAGATGCTGCAGGAGATTGAGAGAGCTATAGAAGAAGAGAAACAGCGCATCCTGAAAGAGAATGAAGCACAGAGACGGGAAGAGATAAAGAAACTGAGGTCACTGCTAAAAGGAGAAGAGATGGAAATGGCAATCCAGGTTCTGAAGGTGAAACATGAGAGAGAGGCAAGATGGAAAGCTGAAAGAAGCAGTACACTGTTTGAAAAAATCAAACAATTTCTTTATGACATCTTCAATAAGATTTATGAATTTTTTGAACATTTTTTTTATCCTACACACCAGTTTCCTTCATTTATTTTTGGGGCAGCATACAGCAGCCAATTGAATGCATATTCAACCAAAGCGAAGCCAGCAGGTGACCCCAGTGCTCAAAACAAAAACAAAAAGGTCTTCATCTTATAAAAATACCAGGTGACTAGGTGGGCACTCACATCAGTATACATTTAGGCACAGACCATACCTCTAAATATCTATCATTTATTAAGCCATGACAATGCCAAAATGCCAGCTACATGCAAAAAGCTACACCAGATGATCTCTGTAGGCCTATGTAAATCCATGATGGTAACAATTAGTCACATTATCTGGGACTACACCTGAAAGTTGCAATTGAAGGCAAATGTATCTACACTACAACATTATGATTTTAAATATTTAAAAGATTTGAAAAAACAGATCTGAGTCCCATTTTGAACAGTTCATCCAAACGCTTTGTAAAGTTCTCCCTTTAAAAGGGAATTCTGTGGAAGTCTGCAGATGCCATGAGCTGTTGTTATAATTTCTGGATTGTTATCTTGAGATAATGAGTTACTTATCTTGCGAAAGTTGTTATCTTGAGATCACAAGATAAATAATTCATTATCTCAAGATAACAACTTGGTTATCTTGAGATCACATGATAGTTAACTTGTTATCGCAAGATAACAGCTTTGTTATCTTGTTTTGGGTTTTATGGAGGAGTAGAATTTGGTAAATGCTATTTTGGCACCTGCCAATACTATACTCCCCTTGATATCTCTGGATTGCAGGATCTCAGACAAACCCAATTTATTCTGGTGACATTTCTTGGTCTGTAAGCTATAGTGTAGAGAGTATATAATTCCAGGTTCAACAATATTAATTTTATCAGGGGGGAGTAGAATATTTACCCAGATTATTCTCTATCCTCATGTCTGGGTTGAGAAACCACATTTATTCTGGTAAGATATTTTGGTCTGTACACTATGCAGGTACATTTTTTGTTCATCAAGGTACAAACAATGTAAATGTACCTCAAAAGCACAACAGTGGTTTTAAGGTCCAATTGTGTACCTTAAATAAGTTTCTCCCAGGTGAAAAGTACATATTTGTTCATTTTCATAATCCAATGTTTTAAAACAGAACAATAAAATAAAAAGCCTGGAGATGAGTGTGTGTGTGAAGTCAATACAGCTTAGAAAATATAATTACAATGGATTTTGGTACAATTATGTTCCCTGACTAAAGGAACTGATATGTACCTTGGAGGGTACCACCCCAGTGACAAGAGGGGTACTGCCCCAGTGACAGTTTCATACCTTTATTTCTGGGTAGTTTATACCATAAAAGCAATTTTCTCTATGTTCAACAAGAAGGACTTTATCAGACGAAGTTTTATTTGGAAATATAATTATTTTGTATTATAGAAACGAATCTATCCCAACCATGTCTTACCAAGTTAGAATAGTTCACAGGGGTGGTGATAGGAACCAGAAATGTGACAGGTTTAATGAAAGACAAGCAAAAAAAGTTGTTTGTTTTTTTAGATTTAGCGCTATTTTACTGTTATCAATATTACGTATAAAACTCATGTGTATGTTCAATGGTGGTTTTGGATAGTAAATAAAATGGCTATATTTGCGTTGATGACATGGTGACTCCTGGTTTCTATCACCACCACTGTAAATAAATCAGACAAGATGCTGTCATTGTTTGATATACATAAATGAAGACAAACATAGACTGCACTGTAAAAAGTGGCTCATCAGATCTACCTAAAAAAATTACTTCATGTGGTAACACGTAAATTAACTTTAACGTTTTATTCAATCTAAATAAATACTTTGAACGAACGATTTTTTCAATATTTTCAATAGTTTTTTTCAAAAACTAGTTCAGTTGCTTGTTACCACATGAAGTAATTTTTTAAAGTAGATCTGACAAGCCACTTTTTACAGTGTGAGCACAAATAAGTGAGTTTTTTTTTTTAAGTGCAGAGGATTGTTGTTCATAAAAATATGAGTGTGTGTAACTAAGGTATTGCCTGGAAAAGTTTTTAGACTTTGGCAGAAGGAACATACAACAGTGATCTGAGAAATGAAGCAGGTTTTTATCTGTATGTGACGGTGATGGACAGATTGTTTGAGAGTGAAAGGTGATAAAGTGGTCACTGTTAGGGAAGATCTTTGTAGGTAGCTCTGTCTTACCAAGATTCAGTTTTAGGTGATGGGACCCCTTACAGGAAGACAGCCAGATATCCTTGTGGAGCATTTTATAGTGAAGTTGTTGGGAGCTGAGGAAGGATCTTTCCAGGCTGTCTGATAAAATTCAAAGATCAAGAATAGTAGTGTGCAGTGCTGGAGACATCTGAACATGTTGAAACAAGCATTTGGTTCACAGTATCAAAGGCAATCTCTATAACATTTATAAAGTTGCTGGATCAAGGCTGGGTTTCTTGGGAAGTAACTTTTATGCATTTTTTTCACTTGATGATGGAAGGAATCAGACTGCGTCCAAGGGATGAGCTGATCACTGTGGTCAGAAACAGAGCAAGGACCTTGGACATCATACAAAGGAGTGTGGTTGGAATGGTCCAGTAGACAAGTCATTACTCAGGGCAAGATAAATATACAATATACAGTAGAAAAAATATGACAAAACCCCCAAGAAACACACACACACACACATTTTCTGAAACTGCTTATCCTTCTGGGTCACGGGGGCCCCAAGAAACAGATGTCAGAAAAAATGTTGCCAAAATTCTACTCCCCTCAGAAATGATCCCTGTTAAATCAGGAATTATAATACAGCTTTGGTATGGACATGTCACCAGAATAGAATTTTATGTGTCTAGCCGCCACTCCACGATTGATGTAACAAGATTTCAACAGGTATTAAAGTAAACCAAAATTGTTTTCCCCCTGACAAAGTCCCTCCTGCTGAACCTGAAACCACACACTTTATATGATATAAATAAAAGACCAATACCTGTAACTAGAACAAACAGAATGTGTCTGAGACCGTGCAAGCCAGAGATAACAGGGGGAGTATCATTTCAACAAAATTCTACTACCCCTCATAAAATCCCAAAAAACCTAAAACCTAGAGAAATATGTTTTCTGCGGGAATGTAATTTCAACAGGTGCCAAAATAAATTCTGCTCCCCCTCACAGTAAACCAAAGGCCAAATTACAGTTTCAAAAACATACCTGAAATCACTGGTAAAATTTGACAAAAACATGTTTTTGCAGATTGCTCTGGCTGCTTGCACAGACTTTGATAAGCGGTGGAGGGTACTTTCTCACTTACAGCTTTACCAGCAAGCTGACTGGCTCTTTTTACTTAAGGATGGGACTTTCCTCATAAACAGATGCCTTGTTAAGCGTTATGTGCTTTCCTATTTATTTTCCAACCTGTGACCCGTCTTCCCCTATAACGTCTCTGTCTGTATTCAGTGTTCATAATGCTCTTATACTTATTATTGATGAAACACATTAAATCAAACCTTCTCTGTCAGATTCTTTGTTAGGCTTTAGGCACTGTTTTGGTGATTGCTATGAAAAGAAATTCAAGATTATTTGCTATTTATGCATAGCAACACCAGAAATTGTGAGTGTGTGTGTGTGTGTGTGTGTGTGTGTGTGTCTGCCCTAATTTCAAAATTACTAGTGCTCTTTTTTATGAGTGTTATGTTTGCACTTTTGCACTTATTAGTGCTGCATCTGTGTTTCTGTGTTCAGCTATCATGCAAATGTTTAGGGATGCCTGATGTGAAGGATCTGTGTTGATTACACTGTCGGGTTTTTGCCCGGTGTTGAGTAGTAAAGTTGGAGCTAATGTTTATGCAACCTGACCCACATTCCATTCCACAGGGTTCCTAAGCAGTACTGTTACATTCCCTACACATTCGGGTACAGGATGCTGGTAAAGGGGACTGCAGTTGATAAATGCCTTCATTCAGAATGTCCTACAGCGTCATGATCACACATATTCAAGAGATACGCAATTACTGATGGGTAATTTTTTACTGCAGCTTTCTGTGAAGTGATAAACCATTGTTCTCTACTGCAATACTCTTAAGTTCCCTTCCAACTGAACACCCAATACAGTACACTTTGCAGGGAACTATATGAGGACGATTGGAATAAGGTGACCAGATTTCTGAAATGAAAACTGGGGACATTTCCAGTCCAGAGGTCAATATATCATTAAAATATCCAGTGTTTTTATGTCTTTATCTGTGAAATAAAAAAGAGGGGACAGTTCAAGTGTTATGTATTTGGACTATGGTAACTGTTGTACTGTAATAAACTATGGCAAAGGCCAACTGATAAAATTGAATACTAACTTTGTAAACAATGTCAGAAAATCCTACAGGGGCTCACCATGGTGAGTAAAGCTATGGTAAACTATGGAACACTTGAATAAAGAAAATAGCCAGCATGTATGGAAAATAATTACAGTAGTCCTCTAAAAGGTTTTTGGTTCTTGCTTTCCCCCTTGTGAGATTTGCCACTCGTCACTTTTTAGAAATAATGTCGCTGAGCCAATTACAGTAAGTTAAGGCGGGCCATCATCAGCCATCAAACAATAGAAGGACAAAAAGAACCGGGAGAGAAGTAAAAATGAACCACAATAGCACAGGGGGAAGAGGATGCAACGAAATGTTTAACTGTAATTTGGTCCAGTGAAAAAAATAACCTGAACATTGGTTTGGACTTTTAGGTGTGCAAATGCCCAAAGTCTAGCAGCTTAGGCAGGGATGAGACAGGAAAAAACATTTACTACAAAAGATTTAGTTGGTTGTGTGAGCCCATAATTCATATTCATGTTAAATATTTTGGCAGTAAAAAGAGACCTGTAACTACAAAAAAAGACCTGTGGCTGTGGCCCAGTATGGCCCTAAACACACCACTGAACTAGCTTCAGTTTTAGAGAGACATTGACGGCTGCTATCAACATATGTATCTTTTATGGATGACCTACCTTCAAGTAGACTGTATGCCTACTTATCACCTCATAGTATGATTCAAGTCCACCCCTTCTTTTATTTCCTGCGTTACTTCGTGTCTTGAAAAGACATTTGTAATGATGTGGACTCACTTGACACTTTCTAGCTTCACGTCAAGTTTTACACAGCTGTATTCTCTAAAACTAGGCAAGCAAGTGGTAGAAGTGCTTAGCAGATAGCAGCAGCCAGCCCCCTCTGTTGGCCAAAACAAGCATGATGCAAAATTTCTGCCTGTCTACTTTGCTGCCAGGTCTTTCTTTGGACTTTCCAGTGTTTATTAATTCACAGTTAAAAATGGAGACATTTCTGGCAGGTGTAGGTGTAGGTGTAGGTGTTTTCCAATCTAAGGAGACCAGACATCCCTCTTTTCTGGGGACAGTCCCCATTTTTGTGTGGCCTGTCTCCAGCTGGAGCTGTCTCCAGAAAAGAGGGATGTCTGGTCTCCTTATATTGGAAAACACCTACACCTACCTACGGTCAGTTTATACTCATTAAGGACACAATAATAAGCTCTAAATGCTTAATATGCTGCTGTGCATCACTTGTTTAAAACTTTGAATTTTTCCTGGAAGACAGGCACAGTTTGATTGCATTCGTAACGTTATAAAACAGCAGCCTGATTGCACCCATGCCCTTTTTACAGCAGCATCGACATTGACTTCAAAAAGCACTATAACGTTATAGCTTAACTTTCATGGGGCACAAGACTTTAGTTTAGACCTTAGTTCAGGGCAGGTTTAGTTAGTGTGTTTTATATCGAGGGTTGGCCTATCATGAGTGTGAAGCCTGTGGTTAGTGATAACCTCCCTGAAGGGTTGGCTGTACATTATGTGGTGCTTCTGCCTTGAGGACTTGGTGGAATCAAGGCCTTCCCTGTGTCTTACACGCTGACACCACAATATAATCATTCGTTGAAAAAAGTGTTTAAATATTGCATTTTGACATTTATTATAATCAGGTCTCTTCTCGGCTTGTGCAACATCTGGGTAAGTTCTGAATTTTTTCCTGTAAATACCATTACAGGAAAAAATTCAGAACTTACCCAGATGTGCCCCCCAAAAATATCTTTTTGAAACAATTCAGCCCCTGCCCCTGCCAATGTCTCTGCACACCACTGATATGACAAAACTTAAATGGAACTGGAGCTTTCGGATATGCTGGATCATGTGCCGCTTACAAATGGAATAGAAACTAAAACACACCCACTGTCTAGTTGAATACCTGTTTTTGTCTATTAAAAGCTAGTTACAGTAATGTAATCATATTCAGACTGCAGTGTAAATCATTTACTTTTCATTAACATTTACTCTCACCAAGCACTTTATTAGGAACACCATGCAATTATCTAATTAGCCAGTCATGCAGCAGCATTGCGTACAATTATGCAGATTTGGGCCAGCAGGTTCAGGTAATGTTTATGTCAACCATCAGAATGGGGAAAATTGTGATTTTAGTGATTTTGACTGTGGCATGATTGTTGGTTTGAGCATTTCTATAACTACTGATCTCAACTGCTGGTGCTTAGAGTTTCCTCAGAACTGTGCAGTAAAGAAAAACACGAAGTGAGAATCAGTTCTGCAGATGGAAATGGCTTGTTGATAAGAGTGGTCAATGGAGAATGGCCAGACTGGATAGAGCTGACAGAACGGCTATGGTAACTCAGTAACCAGTGTGTACAATTGTAATGAGCATAAACGCACCTTAGAATGCACAACAAGTTGAATATTGAGACGGATGGGCTACAACAGCAGAAGACCACATCAGGTTCCACTTCTATCAGCCAAGAACAGAAAACTGAGGCACAGGCTCACCCAAACTGGACAGCTGAAGAGTGGAAAAACGTAGTCTGGTGTGATAAATCCCAATCTGAATTCAATTCGCCAGGTGCATAAGAAGCCGCTGTTTAACCTCCACTATAAAGCATTGTGTGGATAACAACACCTGCCAGCGTCTCAGCTGGTACTACACTAGCTAATGTTGAGCAAAACAATTAGACAATTGTGTTGAACAAACACAGCTTTGAACAGTTGTACACACACAATATCATATTTTTCTTGAAAATACAAAAACACTTCCTTAATTGCATAAATCAATGACAATTCTTGATGTTACACACTGATTTTAGTTTTTTTGGACACATTTAATTCAGAACATTTGCTTCAAAATTAACAGTTCACTTTGTGGCCATGAGGGTCAAACTTCCTGGTCTTAAATACAGCAAAGTGGCTAAAATAAGGCTTCGTCCATAGAATAAAACTCTTTGTGTTTTATTAGTGAAAAGAAAACATGGGACAGCAAGTTTTTTTTATTTAAAAATGAAACTCATAATAAATCTAAATCCTTCAGTGTTACTTCAAAGGAAATCAAGTGGAACTTTAAAAAAAAAAAAGTAGTATTTTCACAAGAAATTCATGGGTTATGGTTTGAGACAACCACCTCCCAAAAGAAACGACCCTATAAATTATGTTTTTGTATATATTTAGCTATTAATGCCTTTGCCTAAACATAATCCTTGTAAATACCTAAGGTCTGAATACTGGAACCACAGTTGGAAGTAATTCAGTAAAATGGTCCATAAACTCCTTTTCAACAGTACATTGTCACCATTTGTAATTCATTGCACATAAAGTCACATTGTGAAGTGTCACAATGGAGTTATGCCTAAGATTGAAACAACTTTCCACTGCTGTAAATTCAGTGAGCAATCTGTCTGCCAAGACATCCAATCAGACTGCATGCTAATGCAACACTAAGATCTGCATGCTGAAGAAAGGAGTGGCCTCAATCTCACCTAAAAGGGCCTGACTTGATTTTCATTCATGTTTCAAATACTGCAGTTCCATCGTGGAGGAAGCTGCCTAATTGAACGATAGCACAATTATGATTGACACGTCTCTCAGTCTGTCACAGTCGTCTCTAAATTTAAAGTTAATCCTGCTCCTGGCAGCCCATAGCACTACACTGTTTTTGGTTTGGTGGACCAGGAAAAGACAGCTGAGAGAGACATTTGAGAGAGCTGTAGAAATTGTTCTAGCTGGAAATAAAGGTGAAGTGCATCTACTGACTCTTCACAACAAACCCCAATTTCTTTCACTGGTTCAGTACTCAGTACACGACAAGTGTAATGCCTGCAATGCTATCCTGATCATCTGGAGGAAGGTGCAGTTTTATTTCATTCCTGAAGCTGTCAAAACTAGTACCTAAATCTGGATTACTGTAGGCTACTGGCTTTCTTGTACTTGATGTCTAACTACAACCTAGTAGTTAGGTTTGGGCAAAAATTCAGATCATCGTATAATTAAGATTACTGACAACATATCAAATGTTGAAAGTGAGAAATTTTCTATTTTATTATTATACACTTTTGCATTTGATGCCAGCAACATGTTTCAAAAGAAGTTAGGACAGGGGCAACAAAAGACAGGTTAAGTTGTGAAATGCTAAAAAAAACATCTGGTGGTTGATTGGCAACAGGTCAGTAACATGAATGGGTATGAAAAAAACATCCCAGAGAGTTTTTCAGATAAACATGGGGAGGGGTTTACCACTCTGTGAAAAACTGCATGGGCAGTGCAGACCAACTGGTCTCAGTTGATAATTTGTTGTAGTTAGGTCACATAAGTCAATGATTGTCAATTATTAATCAATGTCACTTGAAAATAACCAAAACTACAGAATCCATCCTTCACCTGTCTGTCTGTGACAAAACGATGACAGCAAACCTTGAGATGGGGAGACGGCTGAAAGTTTTTCCTGTTTATTCTTGTCGTTCAAAGATTTCTCCTTTGCTGGCTCAACCCATCAGCCTGTTTCCTCTAAAGGGACTGTGTCAAGGCGAACATAAGACACGCATTAAAAACATGGATTTTGAGAGGCTTAAATGTGAAAAAGTGTTGCAGGCTAAACACTATTGCATCTTTTAGTGTTACCAATGTTTTGCATTTCTAAATGTGTTGCTTTATTACAATGTCTTAGGCCAGTGGTTCTCAGCTCTAGTCCTGTCCTGCATATGTTTTCTCTGCTCTAATACACCTGATCCGACTAAATTAGCTCATTAACAAGGCCGTCCTGAGCTGAAGTAGGTGTGTTAGAGAAGTACAGGAGTATTTCATGACCAGCACTGTATTAGCCTATGGATATGACAGCTTGTCTTCCCCTTTAAAATTAGAATAAAAAATAAGAACATTAAACCATTCATTGTTTTCAATCACTTTTATGGTCTGGTATGAGATAAAGACATGAAATACTACCAAGTCAATATTTTGTGTGTGCGTAAGCCACTACTGCACTAATGAAAGTGTCCTTCTGACGATTTTTGCCACGCTGGCTGCTGGAGCCTTGCAGATTTGCCAAAGCATTAGCATTCAACTCGAAATGAGAGCAAGGCTGAGATACCACATCGCATTTATCTTTTCAAAAGGCAGAGACATAAAACCTAATAATGCCTGACGCTTCAGCAGGTAACACCTTAGTCTGATGAAATATGGAAATGCCGCTTGTTTGTTCACTGAAGTCTGCAGTTGGGGGCTGACATTTTCGCACATTAAGCCAGTGTAAGCCTATTAATCTGCAAAACAATTCCATATGTGAAATCACAGAGGCAGCAGAGAGGAAAAGAACCCAACTGAATTATACCAAAGTTGTGTGTGATGAATGTGTAAAGCTTATCTGGAAGCAGCCTTTCTTTGTTGAAAGCCAAACTTCTCTTCTCCCTCCTTGTTCTTCCATCCCCTCCCTCCTTTCTAACGGTTGTATTAATTAATTCATCTTTGGAACATTTCAATTTCTCATGGGTTTCTGACAGCTGCCAATAAAACGCTGATCTGCCTGAAAATGTGTTGAGGCAGGAGTAAAGGGAAAGATCCTGGATGAGGGTAAAAAAATGTATTGTTTTCTGTAACAATGTAAGCATGGAGGGAAAACTCACTTCACTTCAAAGACAGCCATTCGAATACAGCCGTTCAAACGTGAGCTGTCCGTCACTTCCTTCGTTCCTTTCTGTTTCTTTGCAGTTAAACACAACGGGGACCTGGTCATATCCTAATAACACCCTATGTCATGTATGTAATTGTCAGAAAAATGAAAGGTCTTTGGCTCGATCAATCTCCATGTTGTAATAGTCTTGTCATTTCACCTAGATGGGAGGCCTCGCTGAGAGGAGAGAGAAATTGCTTTGGACGTTTAACTTTGCCATATTCTTGTCTAGGAATAATGGATTCAATTGAAGAAATTACTGCTCCACACCTGCCCTCTGCAGCACCTCTACAAAGACACAGAGGAAAGCCTAATTTACAGGACGGAATTGTCCTTTGAATAAACTGAATAAATGATATAGGAACAATGTACTATGGCAGGATGTGACCAGCAGATGGAGGTGTGTGTCTGCAGATCATCCTTCTCTGGACTGGATTACTGTTAAGTTCTCTATGGTGGAGCAGTTAAACCGCTGATGATACAGGCATAGAACCTTGGTGAAATGTATACAGAGCGTCCTTAGCCTGAACTGATTACTATCCAGTTAGGTAATAAGTGAAACTTAGAAAAATTTTGAAAATAAGTTAACATATCCTCTACAGAGAACTTAAACATGGCATTTTTCTGCAAATCTTTAGTATAATTTCTTTTTATTCACTGAGTTTTACACTGCAAACATGCATGCATGAAAGCATACAAATGTGCTATAACCTTTGCACAGGCCACTTTTATGTTTTTTTTTTTTTAATATGTTGTAAATTTTAATTGTGCATTAAAATGTGAGAAGTGAGTGAAATTTTCACTTTAACAAAACACGTAATTAGACCAGGGGTGCCAAAACTTTTGCCCATGTACATAATTGTACGCACATGTGCTTTCAGAGTGTTGGTCAAATTTAACTACTATAAACCACAGAAAAGTTAAATAGAGAAATATAATTTTTACATTTACCCTCATTCTCATTTATTCACTTGGTTTCGGGTTATCAGACATCCAATAGGTTCTTGTTTAGTCTCACCAGGTGGTGTGTTTTGACTCAAAACCAAAAATATGCGCTCTCTATCATTGTAAATGTGTATCACTTTAAAAGACTTTTACCCTTTAATAATAATTTACCCCTTTAATATTAGCAGACCAAGAGGTCAGCACAGGGTCACTCTATTTGACACCTGCATATTAAACCTCATATCTCCAAAGATGGTACCGTTATATGACAAGAAAAAAGTTTCAGAGAAATTCCACTGATTTTTAAATCTTTCAGCATAATTAAATTATTAAGATGTAAAGAAATCATTAGAGGTGATTTATATCTCTGATTCCTATTGGAGTACAGGGACGGGGTGGGCTTGTTTTAAAGGGCAGGAGGGGATCTTGCAGCAGTTTGGGAGCTTAGATCCAAAGCGCAGCTGAGTTGTGAGGCTCCAAAGTCGGCGGAACCATTTCCGAGTCAGAATTGTTCACAGTGACGATGATAGGAACCAGAGTTTAATGCCTCTAAAAGCTAAATCATTGAATGTTAATATATTATATTGTTACACTGTTGAGACACTGCTCTATGAAAGCTTTGTAAGAAAGTTTAGGCCTTAAATGTGTTTTCATTCATTCATGGCAGACAGACACATGCAGAGCACTGTGAGGCAAAATAGTACCCAAAGAAAAGTATTTTTTAGATTTACCACCATTTTACCATCATCAACATTATATATATATAAAACTCAAGAGACATGATTTTGGATAGTAAATAAACTGGCTATATTTGTGTTGTCATTATCAAGTCCCCTGGTTCCTGTCACCACCACTGTATAGAAATCTAAACTGGTAAGTTTCAACCCACATCAATTCTTTCCTAATGACTTTGCTTACATCTCAATGATTGATTTGTGCAGAAAACATTTGAAAAAAAAACATAAGTGGAATTTTCCTTTAACATAGTGGGATTTTATTCCAAATAATTCAGGACCGTTTCCATCAACCAATTTGCCATAGAATGTAAAAAAATAAATAAAAATAAACAACAAGGTTTTGAGGTATATAGCTTTGATATGACAGTGATGATATGTTATTGCCTGGCAACTACCTTGGGTACCTTCATGCTCAAACCACTTTGCAGCCACCATTCCAATTTCGAATTTCAAGTATGCAGAGCACTTGACAGGTTATCACATACCGTGAAGTGTACAGCAATATCTTTGCCGCCACTGCTATACCCAGGTTGGCCTCTGTAATATAAACCGTAGTATCTTTGTCTGATCAGTGCAAGTCCCTGCAATTCCAGTCCATAATGACAAGTTAAGAAATAGTGCTTTCCCTAGCGGTACATTGTCAGCCTGTCAGGGTTTTTTCTTTGTCTTTGAAACTTGCTGTGAGAGAGAGAGAGCAGCTTTGATTTCTCTGACAGAAGCAAACAGGAAAGCTCTTAAAGGACACAGTAGCCTACTTGGCTGAAGTTTGAAAACAGCATAACAGCCCAAGTCCTGCGTCGGCCTTATTACCTGATAACGTCTTTGCCGAGTCGACCGTTAGAGACTGCTGCTTTATGTTGAGTACAGCCAGGCTTTTCTACTCCTGTTACACTGTCACTTATTTACCACATACAGCACAGCAAGAGTAAAGCTTTCTCATGATTCAAATGTAGCCAAGTGAGAATGAATGAAGTATTGAAAGTGCTTGATCCGTGCCAGTCTGCATCTGAGTGGTTTTCAGCACAGTTGTAATTGCAAGTTTAGCACCATGCACTGCAGAGAATGAGAAAAATATTCAAAAGTTTACTGTGAGACACCTATTTGTATTCACCCAGCAGAAGCGACAATCCATGTGTGAAATGTCATTTGTATTAGCTGAACCGGAGCCCTCAGCAGCATCACCTGCACCAAAAATTGGTCAACAGGCCAAAAACAGGAGCAGTCTATGCAGGGATTTGTTTTAACTCCAGTAACACAGCGCTTGTGGGTAAGCAATCCTCCAGATATGGGATTATGGACCTTCATTCTTAGCAGCCGGCTGCTTCTACAGAGCATGTATGATGTATGAGAGCCGAATCCACAGGCTTATCGTGCCATGTGTCACTCAGATAGCGCAGACCTGCCAGCCACTGCAATTACAGAAAAACCTGAATTTAGACCCTTGAACGTGAGGGGGCAGTTAAGGCTCAACGTCTCCTATTAAAACACCATTACCTGAGATGGATTGAAGTATTTTCGACCAGGTTAATGGTCCCAGTGTTATTTTCCACTGCACATATCGGTAACTGGAGGCTCGGCTGCCCTCGCTTGAACCCCTTTCACCACAGAGATGATTTTGCAGAGGAAGGATATTTGTTTTCATAGTGCATTCTTGTGGGCTTTTTGGGGGAATCGCTGCAATATATTACTGACATCAATCCAGACAGAATATTTTTCAACCGTGCCAGCTTCACAACTGCCTGTCCACATGCAAGATGAATTTGCAGGCCTTTGATTGAGTCTCTGCAGAGTATACAAAAAATACAATACAAGTAAGCCTCGCTGTCATTGCTCGACTAATTTTCCCTCACATTATTCATGCACTGCAATGGATAATGACATGCTTCAAAAAACTTTAAGCTTATGTGTTCAGAATGTCTTTACTTACTGTTAAAACCAAGTGTCCATAAATAGATGGAATGGTCTTGCATGTCTCATTTTCACTAGACTGCTGGTGAAATCACATTAAATGGCTTAGTAATCGCATTAAATGACTCTGTTATGGGATTTCTCCATAATAATCTCTGGGCAGTCATTTTGCTAGATGGATAATAATACTCAAACATATCAATGCCACTCCTAATCATTTGTCTGGCTTAATCTATCTTCATTCTTTTTCTCTCTTCTGAAAGGGTAAAAGGACAGAGGAAGCATTATCCAACAATTTTGAATTCTGACTCTGTTTATGTATTATTAAAAGTGATTGGAGGACTATGTAGAGAATCAAGCTGATGTAAAATTTCATTTACTTTCATTATAAACCTATTAACCTAATGCATAAATTATCTACCCGCTGGCAAATCAGCACTCCAAGTAACTTACACCTTTTTTTAATCACAGCTGAAAAGTGAGCTTTAATGTAGCAAATCTTTGTGGAGCTTTACAAATTTGCCAGTACTTTTTTAAACAGCCAAATGTGCTAATAGAGAGTTTCAATTCAAGACAAAAGTCAATCAACTTCTGACCAAACTGAGTTCGCTGAGTGCAGAAAAGAATCTGAGATCATCTCTTCCCTCTCCACTTGTACTGCAAGGCCTGTCTGTGCTGCATAATGTCATAAAACCCTCACCAGGGAGCGGGGCAGGGGAGGTCTCCTGAGGTTTCTCCCTCGGATCAATCATTTGCAATAAAGCCACTTTTGTGGAGCAGTGTAAATGAGCCGGACACTTTCACTGACATGTGCACTTTCGGCCCACCTGCTCCAGCTCAGCCTGGGTAATCACTGTCCTTTTCCAGACCCCGCAGCCACGTCAGGAGAACTGATCAGACAAAGAGAAAGAAAGAGAGAAAGAGAGCACATTTAGAGCTGGAAAATTGTCAGCATACACCAGTCACCACCATATTTACACAGGAATTAAAGGAAGCATGCAAAATTGCTCACTGTCACCTAATTAATGATGCAACTGAAGGCTAATCATTCCCTTCAACTGCCAGTTGTTTGATTTAATGTGATGCTAATTTAAAACAAAGCCTAATTTGCATGATGCAATTTAGTACCAAAGATTGTTTCTCAAACATACCCAAAAATGCACTGATCTTAACATCAAAAGGGCATCTGTGATATATAAACCTGTCAGTCCAGTTCCTCTACTCTACAGTTATGAATAAAAATGTGCCAACGCTTTATTTTGAGTGGTCCTTTGTAGATGATTAATAAATTCTTAATAGAGTATCACTAATTTTTTTATGAGCAGTGAAGTAGCATCAGCATCAGTGCAGCATCTGAATACATCGAGGTAAATATCTTGAAGTATTGTTGATACATTACTTACATTAAGTCGATTTATTGTTGATACGTTATACAAAGGAGACTTTATATGTTACTTCCCTTGAGCAAAATCTAACCTTACCCAACCTTACCCCAAACCTAACCCTCACCCTGGCCGTAACCTCAACTTCAACACAAAACCTAATCCTAATGCTCACCCTGGCCCTAATCCTGATCCTAACCTTAACCCCAACCAAAACCTAATCCTACCCCTCACTCTGGCCCTAATCCTAACCCTTACATTAACCAAAACTTAATCCAGTTAAGCTCCAGGTACAGAATTGTGTCAACAGCATGTCTATAACAGCTTGTGGAGGATGTTGAGATGGTCTGTATTATACCTATTACATGTTCAGTGACCTCTCAGATTAACATCTACAGATATGAACTTGAACACTCCAATTAAAGTGAAAAATAACTGAATTCAGCAGACTATAAACAAATTTGATTTATGCATTAATTAAAAATCTCTTAATAATGTACTGAATGTATTCACTGCTGCTACATCATTGATATGTTGTTGATATCTTACTGAGAGTCTGTTGACTGTTTATTAAATCTAAAGAAGACCACTCAAAATAAAGGGTCACCAAAGATGTTAAATTATATCAAGTCTTGTTTCACAAGACCTTATGTATGTAGTAGCACAATGCACTATTGTGAAAAAAGACACTTACCCAATCTCATTCTACTTTCATGTGAATTTATGTTTCTGAGTTTGTTAAGAGGAACTTGCAAAGTCAGAATTCTTCACAATTGTGATAGTAATCAGACATCCAAAGTGTTTAACACCTCTTAAAGCTTCCCCGCAGCAAACTATTACATAAAATGGCTATGTTGCCTGATGACAGAGACATTGTTTTATGAAAAATTTGAGATCAGGTTTTGGCCTAAAATGTATTTTTAAATTACGTGGAGAGACGGAGAGTTATGTGCAGAGCATCGTGGAGCAAAACAGTCCCCAAAGATTATTATTTTTTAGCACTGTTTTACTATTATCAACATTACATATAAAAACTCATAGGTTCATATGTCTTTTTGTATAGTACATAAAATAGCTATACAGGGTGTCCCAAAAAATTGACATCATTTGAGATGTGAATATCTGAGTAACTACTTGTCCTAGGCAAACAAAATTAAATAGGCTTGATGTTGAACAATACAAGATTTATTTATCAAAATTCAAACAAGAAATTCAGAGGGATATAGATTTTATAACCGATTTCACAAAGCTTCACAAATGAATAATCTTCCGATACTGGTGGTCATCCCGATCCCTTTGCCCTTCACAGACGGCCTTCCTCTTTGAATTTTTTGTGCCATGTCCAAATCTGCTTTCCAGTTGGTGCATTTTTATTGAATTTTCTCAGAAATTCACGCTGCACACTCTTGTTTGACTGTGCTCAAGCATATTCTAACACACAAAATGCCTTTTAATTTCTAGTGAATGCCATTCTTCAACCTGAAAAAAAAAAAAACATTAAAAATTAAACTTGGTTAGTTTTTACACATTTTGTTAAAATTTGAGATCATTCGACAGAGAATTGGCTATGTTATTAGACTACGAATTGATGTCAATTTTTTTGGGACACCCTGTATTTGTGTTGTAGACACTGTGATCCCTGGTTCTTATCACCACTTCAGTAAAGAAATCTGATTTGGTAAGTTTCACAACAATTAACCAGGTCATACCAACCCATTCTAAATAACTTTGTCTATATCCCAATGATTGAATTATGCAGAAAAGTTGAAAAATGGGTGGAATTTTCCTGTAATGTGACTTTGGAAGCTATTTTATACAATAAGTACTGAATGACAGAAATGACTGATAATATCTTAATAAACATGGCTGGAGCAGTTTTGCAGTGCCATTGTTTTGAACAGTGTGAAAAGACTGATATGATTTTATGTGTTCAGTGGAAGTAAGGATTCTGTTCCCTCTTAGTATTTTGGCTGAAAGCCAGAATAATCATTCTGGGTCCCTGCATCGCTTTGGTATCATGCAGTGTTTCTTCCTCTTGCTCTTTCCACTGTAGTATTCAGCTTGCTCATTAGGGGTCTGCACCTGGTTTTCTGTAAAGCTGAAAAAAATTGTGATCATTTCTATTGTAATAAGTACTACATGAATACAGCTGAAATAACATAAATAAAAAACACTTGAATTCAGAATCAGAATCTGAAAGTGCCAGGTGTACAAGGAATTTCTCTTGGTGCAGGTGTCAACATGAAATTATATCCAATAAAATAAATATAGAAAAAGATATAATATGTATAAACATAAACTACACAGCACACAGACAAACTAGAAGAAAAATGATGTACAATGGGATGTACAATCAAATACTGGTGTACAGAGGTACATATTGAGCAGCAAATATAAATGTAAATGTAAACATATTAATAAAATATGTATATTGCAACAATTTAATGTGCATATGTGCACTGACTACAGTAGAGGAAAGTGGGAAAGGTTCTTATGTATGTAGTAAGGATTATTTACAGTGAATAGAGACTGTGTTCTAAAGAAATACGAATAGAGATACAAATAGGTAGTTTTTGTATTTTTTAACTGCACAGGTCCCTTTGAGTGTTTTGATCTGTAGGAAACAACCTGCAATCTATTTAATTTAGACCCACACTATGACAGCAAAAGAGAAAAGATACGCCGCAAGTGCCTCTGTACCTGTCACTCGTCAATCCATTTCTCTTTCTGCCTGATTTCTGTCCTGCTAACCAGACCTAACTCTGTAGTTTCTTTTGGTTGACAGTCAGGGTTTGTAGGCTTGTCAGATGGCCCAGTGTCGGAGTAGGAGTAGGTGTCAGGGCGTGATCCTACATCAGCCTTTATAAGCTATATTTAGACAGCGGAGTGAAAGGCTCGAATCAGATTTGCTCATCTTTTGCTGATGGAATGCGTTTAGATATGCTGTTGGCATGCGATCGTGTAATGAGCCGACTATCAGCGTGAAAGTCGTCCAAATCGGAACTGAAAAGATCTGATTAGATTTGACTGTTTTATTTTTGCTATTTCATAACATGCACTCACGGAGAGATTAAACTTGCAGGCAGATGTGGAAAGACTTATGGAAAAGATCAGATATGCATTGCGATGTGTGAAAAGAATCCCATTGGACCACTTGCCTAACCTAACATTTTGACATGTGTGGGCTGGCAGTAGATACTGCTTAGTCCATGCAGGTCTGTGGTGGAGTTTGTGGTAGCTGATGCACCCACCTTCAATCTACTTTTACGTACTATGCCTTAAAGGAGAATTTTGAGAAATGATCAAAATTTCTGCATAATTAAATCTTTAACATGTAAACAACGTCATTCAGAGTAGCTCCGTTCTTGAGAAATCTACAAAGTAAAAACTGTTCACAGTGTTGGTGATAGGAACCAGACATTTGAAGCATTTAAGGCCTCTGAAAACTCCCTCAGAGAAAAGTTATGACACAAAGTAGTTATGAATGTGTTCTCTGATGCCTGAGACATTAATTTACAATAGTTTTGAGAGGATGTTTTGGCCTAAAATGTACTTTTTTAAGCCATTCAGGGCAAAGAGGTACATACATAGTACACAAAGAAACATATTATTTCAGATTTTCCACTATGTTATAATTATCAACATTACATACTAAAACTTAGGTGATGCATGTAGGTTCAACACCTACCTAAGGGATGCTCACATGCTGCTCGCCACTTAGTATTGAGTTCTCGCTGCCACTCGCATGTTGCTCTGACTCTGCCGGTAACCTCGATATCCGTCTCGAGTTTTGAGTCTTTGCTTTTCACAAGTTGTACTCCAGTGTAAGTATATAAAAAAAGTCTCTTGATTGTGTCTCGCTCTCCATATTTAGGGAGAGGCAAGGGTGAGATTAAAGTAGGGAGTTTTTTGGATTCAGTTTTGGGGAGCTCTTAGGTTTGGGTCATCCTTTTACGTCTTTAGTTAGCATGGCCATTATCCCCTTCGGTGGCACACTGCTTAGCACATTAGTCCGGCAACATGGTGATTGAAGGTTAGATACCCCCCATGACCAGTTACTTTCTGTGTTTACCACGTTCCCTTTTTCATTCGTTTCTTGTCTAGTTTGTTTTTCTAGCTCTTAGCCCCTTTCGTTTCTTTTCTGAGTTGGACCTTTTTTCCAACCCTCAGTTACTCCGCACTTGAGGCCGTCCTCTAGTGTCCGCCAGGTGGTTTGTCTCGTAGCGCTCCCGACTTCTGACATAAAGGTTGTGAGTTTCATCCTCACTCAGGGTGAACCCCAGTTTAGATAAATAGTAAATACAATGTATTGACTCCCGGTTCATATCACCACTATTGTAAAGAAATCGTAAGAGTTGATAAGTTTCTCTACAATTAACCAATTAATATCAAACCACTCTGACAGACTTTTTCTAACATCTTAGTGACTGAATTATGCAGCAATTTTGAAAACTCACTGGAATTCCCTTTTAAAGATATAGGTGCTAGAAAGGATCATTGGTGCAATATCACAGAAGAACCACTTTTCAGTGAATCAGATATGTGAATGTGAATAACCTAGTTAAAGGGGAATTCCTTTGATTTTTCAAAATTTCTGCATAAATCAGTCATTGAGATGTAAACAGGGTCATATAGAGTGATCTGATGTGCATTGTAGAGAAACTTACTGGTTCAGATTTGTTCATAGTGGTGGTGATAGGAACCAGGGGATCGCAATGCTAACAATGCAAATATAACCCTTTAAATTACTATCAAATGTCCAACATGACTTGTAAACCTTCATATGAGTTTTATAATGTAATACTAATTATGAAAAAAAGAAAAAGTTTTCTTTGCATGTACCTGCATGTACCTCTCCGCCATGAATATCTTTTAAAAAATACATTTGAGGCCAAAACCTTCTCTCAAAACTGTACTCATAATAATTTAATGTAATAGCCTTCTTTGAGGTGCTTCTACAGGCATCAAAATGCTTCAGGCATCTGGTTTCCATCACTGCTATTGTAAATGATTCTGAATCGGTAAGTCCTTCTTGAATTATGGATTGATACTAAATCACTATGAATGACTTTGTATACATCTTGATGATTTAATTATGCAGAAATCTTGACAATTTAGTGGAATTCTCCTTTAACTTACATCAAAGTTACACTTTCCTTGTCCTATAAATGAACTGTTTTGGAGATGCAAGGTTTTCTTATGCGGGTGAAGTTGATTAGTAGAGCTGACCCTGTGCTGACCTCTCCTGGTTCACAGAACTTCCACATGATGTAAAGGTTCTATATCAGTTAAAGTTTTCTCATAGAACTGTATGTCCAAGCAAAGAACCATTTAGGAAACTTTATTTTTAACAGCGAACAGGACCTTCGACACATTTTAGCAACATATCACCCCTTCAGTGAGGTGTAGATTCCCCATTCTCTTGCTGTCAGTCTGCCCAGCAGAGATCTGCTGATAAACTCCCCACTTACACCCTTGACTTAAAGGTATGCTTTCATCTGCGGAGAGCACTACAACACCCAGCAGATCAAAGTCTTCCATCCAGTGTGTGTGTGTGTGTGTGTGTGTGTGTGTGTGTGTGTGTAATGAGGGGGTGGAGGAGGTAAGGATGTACAGCAGGGCTGCATTACAATTACCATGCTGGACAGCTGACGTTATCACAGAAAAGCCACCAACACAAAAGCCAAGGTGAACCAGGCTCTAGCTTGCGTATTCATCCGATTCACTCTAAAGAACCTGGTGTCCTTGATGCATGTCCTGCTCCTCTGCAGGACTCGCAAACTGCGCAAATTTATGAGGTCATCCCTCTCAAGCGTGCCTTGACGACATTGCATTTTTGAAATCAATATGTAGGATACACTCACATCAACTATACACTTGGTGAAGGGGAGCCACTGCACGTAATCACCCTCAGCGGTTATGATTTTCAGATGTGATCATGTTTAAATGTAATGAAAATCAATGCAAACACCTAAATCAATCTGAATACTTACCCACTGCATGTAGCCTTGTGTAAATCAATGAAGAGCGTGCTTGGAGGGCCCATATAATGGAAAACTGAATTTCTCAAGGAATAAGGAGTTTCATGTAGTGTGTAAAGTTTGAAAGAGTAAAGTTCACTCCCTTGTCTATACAGTCTATATATCAAGGTTACAAAGACAGTCTGGTTTAACTTTGTGGTATTTCAACATGTCATTAAGACCAGTAGGTTTACATATTTCCTCCCATTCAGCCCTACCAGTTCCAAAAGATAGGCAGCCAAGAAAGATACTACTGTTTGTATTACACAATGCAAAATGATAACACTATAGTCTAAGGCTGCTCACATCATTGTTAAGGAGTAATCCTGTGAAACTGAATGGAGAAAACTGTATTGATGTGAGTGATAAACTGGCAGGTAAAATGCTGATGTAAATGATTTGTTTGCAATAAATACTGTCCTGCAGCTAAAAACAGTTAAATTGATTGAAAGCATGTGCATTTCAACATGTTTATTTAATATACACTCCTTAAACACACATGCAACTGAAGAGACAGTGTACTATATGGATCATTATAATAATAATAATAATAATAATAATAATAATAATAATATAAGTTACATTTAAATAGTGACTTTCACAATCCCAGGGTCACTTTTCATAACAAAGAACACCAGCTAAGACTAAGCAGTAAAGGAGGAATAGAAACACTCATGAAAAAGAAAAGTCTTTAAATCAGATTTGAAAGTAGAAAGAGAAGAGCAGTCATGGAGAGATTGAGGACGAGAGTTCCAGAATTAGGGGGCCATGGCACTGAAGGACCTCCCAAGGTGGAAAGTCTGGTGCGTGGGACAGCAAGTAAGTCATTACAAGAAGACCTGAGAGAGCGAGAGGGAGAGTATGGGGTCAGGAGTTCTCTCAGGCAGAGGGGAGCGAGGTCATGCAGGCCTTTGAAAGCGAGAAGTAAAATTTTAAATTTTATACGGGACAGGACTGGTAGCCAGTGTAGCTGAGCAAGAATGAGGTGATGTGAGCTGAATGCTTAGTGTGGGTGAGAACTCCAGCTGCAGAGTTCTGAATATACGGTAGCTTTTGAATAGACTTTACAGGGAGGCCAACAAAGAGAGAATTACCGTAATCAATACGAGACATAAGGAAGGCAAAGTTTGTGCATCATTATCAGGAACGGGTGAAGACAAACAATGTTACGTAAGTGAAAGAATCATTCTACCAAACTGATTTGAAGACAGAGTTCAAAACTCATTTCGGAGTTTTAACTGACCTGGACTTTAAACTAAAATTCTTTTGCTTTGAGTGACCCTGTGGCTTTTTTATGTTTAGTTTATGAAAGAAAGTGATTAAGCATTCCATTTTGTCACTTTCAAAACAATTGTAACACTACCAAAACTTTAGCAAATGTTTCAGCAGTGACAATTGTTGTGAATTTTGAGCATAACTCAAAAACACAAGCTAATACATGTCTAGCAAATGCATCTTTGAACAGTTGTACGCACATAAAATCATAATAATTTTATTAAAACATGAGAAGTTTACCTAATTTTGGAAAATATGTTTCAATAGTGACAATTCTAAATGTTACACGTTGATTTTTCAGACTTTGGGACACATTTACTTCAAAATAATGGGATCTAACTGTTCACAATGTGGACATGAGAGACAAGGATGCAGTCTCACTTCCTGCTATAAAATGCAGGTATGTGGCTTAAATAAGGCTCCGCCTGTGGACTAAAATGCTGTGTTTAGGTAGTAATGTGGAAATATGGGACAGCATTTTATAAATAAAGTTTTATATTAAAAATAAAACTCATGATTTTACTTCACTTTAAAAGGAAAACAATTCTTTAAAAAAAAAGTTCAAGTTGAAATTCAGGGTTTAGGGTTTGGGACAGCCACCTCTCAAAAGAAAGTACCCTATAGTGATGAATTTGCATAAATGTAGCTTATTATTATCTCAGTCAATGTCTTGAGTTTAAACAGATCATAACCTCATAATCTAGGTAGATATCTAAGGTCGGAATACTTATTTATTTATTTATTTTTTTTTGCTGTGGGTCCACAGTTTGAACTAATTTAGTGGAATGGTCCACATTTGTTAGTATATATTTTACTAGTACACAGACAGAGGAACACACTGATAGCATCCTTGAAAAACTGTCACAACATAGGCTGCATTTCTTGGTTATATACGAAGGATCCTTCTGATTGGAACAGCCTTAAATGATGTAGTGGTCTAGAAATGTAGCCCACCTGTACTGCAGCCTTGCTTTTAAAACACAGCTAAAGAGTGTTTCAACTCACACTGCTTCTTGAATGTAGTATAATACAGAACAGCCAATCAAAACAGAGGTCATTTCCACATATCAGTCTTAATGCTGCATTTACAGTACAGTGAAGCAAAGCAGTTTTGTTTCCCTTCCTATTGCGTCTTATGGAGACAGCCAGCAGTTATGCACAGAGGTTTGTATGTGTTTCAGCAGTGTAATAAAAAGATTTTTGCAACTTTATGCAAATAAGAAGCAAGTTTTGCCAGGTGGTATTCAGTCATACTGATAAAATATGTGTCCATTTTCAAACTACGTGCTGAAATCAGACATACCTGTTTTTAATCCATACACTGAACTAGCTTACAACTCTGCATATACTTATACGCTGAACAGCTAGATTCTCTTGCATTTAAGCAACACTTCCCAAAAAATGGGGAGGAAAGCTATCATTGTAATGTAACAAAAACAAGTAAAAAAACAACTAATTTTAAGGGGTAAGTAGAGGTTGAAAAGGGGCCATGTAAAAATGCATTGTTACATAAATCATGACAGTTGATATGTGGTACATAAAGCCATACAAAAAGTGGACCTCAGTGAAAATACACAAGAAATGTAGAATATAGGCCTTATAATTTCTCTCTCCACTCTACCTTTCACTATTTCTCCCTCTATCTGTTTGTTTCTGTCAGTCTCAAAAATTCAAAAAGGTTTCCTGTGCATCAGCCTTGTGTGTGAAGCAGTAGAGGGTTTTTCTGTATGTGTTCTATGTGCTGTGAAAGTACAGGCACATGCCAGGGATATCAAACAGCTTTGAAGCAGTAGGGAATCTCGCTGGTTGTCGGCCTGCAGGCTTGGTTGAGCTCCTAATATCAAGCTGGCAGTGGACGGGCATCCGATCCCTCCGAGACAAATCTAAAAGCTCTGTCTAAAGAGGAGAGACCGAGCAGATGATTCGGGTGGGGAGATGAGTGTGTGTGAGTGTGAGTCGTGAAGGATGGCACAGTAGATCTCAATGAAATGCGTGTCTTTTGCAGTCAACTGTGCATTGCTGTTTACAGAGGCTTACGTTTACGTAAACCAGCTGAGCTTCTGAAATGATTTTTTACTGATTGCTGTGAACCCCGAGCAACAAACCAAAAAACACTTACTGATGGAATAGCAGTGACTGGTGTAAGATAGGCACCAATCCACAGGCATAAACAGTCAGAGTGTCACTGTATGCATATTCCTGTTAGGGATGTGAGATCAGCGTCGGCAGTTTGTTCAATTTGTTCCAAAAATGCAACTAGCAATTGCCAAAATTAATCATTTTGATTTCGGCCCATCTGTGATGCAGTTTTATGATGTAAATAACATGAGGCAGGTATGTTTACTCACACTTCATTTGAAGGCTGCTACACCTGTAACATTATGAATCATTCACTGTGCCTAATAGCATGCTGCTCCTTCTTTTGATGTAGCACTTTATTTAATTTTTCATGTACGTTTTTAAAATGCAAGTTTGGCTCATTAAAGAGTAAAAAGTAACGTTAATTACAGTCACATGCAAAAGTTTGGACACATCTGCTCAAATGACATGTTTTGTTGATTTGCAAATAAGCAAATAAGTACTCATCCTCTACAGAGTAAACACACTTCTGCACATTTTAATTTCAATTCACTGTTTATTTGCTGAATTTGATATATTGGAAAAAAATAGAACATAAACATGGTTTGTGCAAAAGTTATAGCAGTTTTTACATTTTATGTTTTATAAATATTTTTGAATAAACACAACAACCTTGCTCCCTGTAGGGGGTATGTTAACTTATTTTTCACTCAGAAACTTAACAAAATGTTTAATCTGACCAGATGTGTTGAAACGTTCGCATGCTATTGTACACCTGAAAGTAACTGCAAAAAAAATAAAAAAAAAGAAAAAATACAATGTGGCACCAAGAAGACAAAAATAAAAAAGCTACTTAAGAAGGATGAGGACATAACCGAGCAGGTAGGCAGTGAAAAATGATGAGTTTGTAGCATGTTGACAGACATGATTATGTCACATTTAGACAAAAGCTTTCACCAGTTTCCATTTTATTACTTGCTAGCCACCTTGGTCATTTACGTGCAACATGTAAATATTAAATAAGAATAAGAAAAGAAGAAGATGAAAATGTGCAGATTTCTGAAAAAGTTATTTTGCACAAAGGCAATGCTGTGTGTGAGTGTATGTGTGTATAGCAGAAGAAATACAGGTCTGAAAACAAGTCGAGAATTGTGCTAGTTTGTTTCATGTGTTCATGAGCTCACAGTGTGAGTTTTAAGTTAAAAAGGCTAATAAAGATTAGACCAAACAAAATTGACATTGGCCAATTTAACTGTAAAGAAAATAATAATTCCTGATTAGTACATCCCTACTTAATAAATATACAGTATATTTCTATACAGAGGTTTCCATACAATATGCTCTGTGGATCTAATACAATTTCATGCTATAAAAAAAATTTGATATCAGACATAATTTGGAATGGTTCCTAATACACTCGACCCGTGATTTGATTTGATTCTCGAGTTCAAGATTAAATATTCTCACAGTATTTAGAATAAAATTCATACTCAGCTGGCACTGTGTCTTGAAATGTCTTAAGATGTCTTGACAGTATTTATAAGATGTCTTGAGACATTCTTTTATGCCAAGACGTCTCAAGAACATCTTAAGACATATGAGTGAAGACACTGTCTTTGTCTTGAGACATGAAAGTTAACGTCTTAAGACAAAGAAGTAATTATTTTGTGTGTCTTGAAGACGAGGCATGACTTAAGACATCACTTTGTCTTAAGACATAGAGATGTTGTGTCTTAAGACAGTTCAGTTGAGACCAAAGAGTGGTCCATTACAAAAGGTCCTGTGGTATGAGTGTGGTATTCCTGTGATACTGCCAAACTGAAAATTACTACTGAGGATTACCACAGCACTGCCTAATGTACAATATAATGAGAATATAACTATATAAGAGAGAATATAAGTATGTCCTCAAGAAACAGCCTGCTGTAATCTTATGGTTTTTGTGTGATATTACTAAAAGAACATTCACTGAGGTTTTACTTGCTGTACTTTGGTGAATCTTTTTTTTTTTTGTATGTTTTGTTTTTTGATTATTGCAGAAATGTGTTTACAGTGGCAAAATAGCAAAAGAAAAAATCAATTCTTAAACCATTTACCTTACCTTAAAATGTTTAAACTCTCTTCCTTATATCATTGAAGTTCATGGTAGAATAACTTTTAATTTATCTCCATTGGTAAATGTTACAATCACAGTCAGTCACAGCCTTTTGCTCATTTGCAGAAAACATGCTATGATTAAAACAACATTGATCTATTTTCAAATGTACAATTGTAACCAGAGACAACAAGCTAGGAGCCAAGATAAAACAACTTTGAGCTAATAGGAAGTAAATGTACTTAACAGCTAACCTGAGTACTTTAGAGATCACATACAACCAAAACTTAATGCAAAAAAAGCACTTGGTTCACTCTCTTCAACATCTACACTTCTGTTTATTCTCTTAAGCAGATCAGGGCTGCCCAAAGTTAGACTTTTAATTTGTATAACTTTCAAAATTATTATCTCCAGTATTTGGAAAACACGAACAATAATAAACAAATGTATTTGAGTAGTAATATAAAGACCTGTATTGTTTCACCACGTAAAATTACATAATAAACAGATTTTTGTTTAAATGTCAAACTTCATACTTCGACTTTAATATTTTAAGACATGGCCTCCAGTGATGCTGTATGATAATGCTGTACTGCTGTCTTATGTGTTTCAAGGGTTTGCAGTTTTCTATTCTGTGTCTAGATTAAAACAACAAACAAACAAAAACAGAACAGCTCAGTTCATTCAGTACAGCAGAACCGTGCGAACCAGAAAAAAAGATCTATGGGAGGACAAACAAAAGACTGGCGGGAGTTTAGACCAATCAGAGCGCGGGACTCCGCCGCTTGGACGTTCGGTTTTGAAGCGCGAGCGCTCTCCGCCGTTCCTCCGTTTAAAGCCAAACGCGACCGTTACAGCCGTTTACAGTGAGCGGGTCTCTCAGGGCGCTACCGCGGGCAGTTTATCGAGTTTGTTTAGCGAGTGTTAAACCTGATAAGACTCTCTTACACTCCTTACTAAGACAGCGCCGCCTGCCGGGTGACGCTTTCAGCTCCACAAACGAGGATTTTCAGCTGCGTAGCTGACTAACGATAACTGGACCGAGTGGAGTGGAGACTGGTTTTACGACTGGAGTCCCGACTGCAGCGGTCAGAGTCTGCTTTTAAAAGGTGAGTAGTGACCGAATGAGATGAGCAGCCTCACTGACAGTCAGCTGGAGTAAACTTTTGTTTCTGTATTTCTGGGTTGATCTGCCGAGTGAAGACACCAGCGGTAGGGTAGCGTATGTAGTTAGCTAGCTAGCGGCTAAGCGGCGTGTTTGTTTACGCCTCGCGGCTGCGTCAGATCTCGCTTAGCACGCGCTCCAAATGAAAGACTGCCTCAGAAATAAACCTAAGACTGAACACAGTGCAGCAGGGTCAGCACACTGATCACAGCGCAGCAGGGTCAGCACACTGAACAATACAACAATGAAACTGAACATAGTCCGTCAGTCTGTGTGGTTCAGAGAGGGTAGTAATAATTTTAATTTGCTCAGTTACATTTACTCTAGTAACGTCTTGGTGGATTTGTACTTTCTAGAGTATTTTTAAAATGTATTATCTGTGCTTTAGATGTTTTACTCGGCTACGTTTATTAGTAATATATAATGACCAGTTTGTTTTGTGTTTTTCATCGCTATGCTTTGCTGTTATTATTTTGCTGCATTTACCTCATGTGTCTGTTTTGTTTTAGATGTTTCTCATCAGAAATCATCTGAAGCTGAGCAACTGGTGAGACTCAAGTTTTAATTTTTTAAATGAAACTATAAGAATGTCAGA
The DNA here is from genome assembly GCF_904425465.1 of Colossoma macropomum. NCBI lineage: Eukaryota > Metazoa > Chordata > Actinopteri > Characiformes > Serrasalmidae > Colossoma > Colossoma macropomum. The sequence goes on along the minus strand of NW_023494803.1, from coordinate 23,989,520 downwards.
CAGATGTTTAGATTTGGTGGGTATTTCAAACAAATATAATTCATGAAGTATTTATGGTAATACAGAAGAGCAGAATGTTTAGGTAAACTTTATTCATTCAATTTATTAATATGTTATTTGCCATTACAGCTGTGTTCAAAATATCAATATGGCAATATCACCAACACTGTATCAATATTTATGAATTTACTTCTTCACTGTGCTTTAATGTGTAATTCTGCAAGTCTCAGAGCCCTACAATTTATAGCATACAACATGTGGTAAACACGATCTAATAGAGTTCAACTCTTATTAATAATCATTTCATGTAATAATTCTCTGTGAGAGATTAGAGGCATTGAACTCTTGAAACGTCTGGTTCTTGTCACTGCCACTGTGAACAACTCTGACTCTGTAAGTTTTTCCACAATGGAACATTTTGTATCAAACTATTTTTTTGCATCTTAATGATGAAATTGTGCTTAAAAATCATGTAATTCTCCTTTAACACAGCTTTTAACAGATACAGATATCAGTACTAAGCTCACACCTGCCTCAATAGCAAATGATCATTTCTGTCACGTGTTGACTGAGGCATGTTAGAGGATAAAACAATAGAATTGTGAATTATCTAATCAACTTTGTTGTTTTCAATCCTTCCCAAGGAACATCCTCTCTTTGGGCCTCATCCAGTATGGTGGCAGTCCATATCATTTTCAACACTCAGTCCATATCATGCTCTTACACAAGTGGCCTCATCCTGATGCTTCTTTCATTACACTGAACATCATTGTCTGAACATCAGCTATGCGTGTGAGCTGGGTGCCATGCTGGAGTTCATGCATAGGTATTATTTAAAGCCTTGTCACATTTCTTTGTGTACTAAATGCCTGAGTTGATTTTAGATGAGTAAAATTATGTATACTGTACATTATATTCTACTTATAAAGGGAATATATAATGCTTTCCCTTTTATTTACTGTGTTATGTATCTTTTTGTGCGTGTAAGATACAAAGCTGAAAGTATATGCCAGAGGGAGAAACTCTCTCCCACAGGAACCACTTTTCTCAGCTGCCTGAGGGCTGGAGTTCCCCAGCCCTTTTCCTTTGTTACAAGATGATGTAATCCCATAACACAATCCTTATTGCCCACCTACCAGCGAGCTTGGCATGCCCTCACACAACGCAACGCATCTACCGGAGCCCGTGTATTGGCGGAACCGCTCTGGTGCTTGATCAGTCAGAGCCAAGTGAGCGAGCTAACTAATCTGAGCATACTGGGCTCATCAGGAAGGAGGGGCTTAAAGACACTGGAGCTCTAACAGAGCGTTTCAGACAGAGGGTGAGTAGACAATTACAGTATGAGAAAAATAATGTGTTTCTGGAACACTGAAGCATGTAAATGTATTATAGTCGACCCCAAAAATAAATTTATGAACATTGGAAATTAGCATAACAGGTCCCCTTTAAATTCAGCCTGCTTGTGTACGCAGATCCAAAAGTAATTTCAAATTTATTGTCTTAAAATTGATTTTTTAACAGATGCATTTTCCTCATATCTCTGACAAAGAAGACCAACACTGAGAAAAAACAGAGGAAGAAGCGATGGGCTGTGAATCTGACAGTTCTCTCACTCATCACGGATTTAACTCTAAAAGGAAAGATCGGTAACATTAGCAGTGCGATATCAGTAATGTTAGTGTTCAGGCATTACGGCATGGACATATGCACACTGTTATCTGTGTCCTGTTTCCTGTGTCCACATATGTCCACAGCTTGGCTCTATTCCAGCTACCAGCACATCTGAGTCTGGTATTAAGTGTTTGACAGCTGATCATTATCTGGCTCAGGTATGTTATGAGTGCTGCTGGGGTTCAGACCTCTGTATTACTCTGTTGGTCAGTTTTTTTTTTAGTCCATATTAATTTGTCTTAAAATTGTTTCCTATCATTTATAATTGTTCATAGTACTATATTGTTAATAACCTCAGCATAACTTATATACGGAATAACAGCAGACCTTAAAATCAGATTCATTGGTCAGAACTGTGTATTTATTGCAGTATATTTCAAATTTCTACACAAAGTCAGTTAACATGTTTTTCTCTTTCTGTAGAACATATCAAGTGTGATGACGCTATTGTACTGTGCATATACACAGTTGTAAAAACAATAAACAATAACTGTAATTATATTTTTTGAAAGCTATGTGGGTGCTTTTTCATGGGCTATGCTTTGGATTGCAGAGTAAATAATTTGAATGTAGAAGTATTCTGAATTTTTAACAGATTAACAAGGAAATACAAAACTGTAAAATAGTGATTTTCCATACCCCTTTAAATTACTTTACTGTAATTGATGCATACTTATTATTGTTCTTGTTCTCCTTATTATTATTATTTTAAAAGTTGATAAAATGATACCTTCATTAAAAAAATGAAGCAACTGTAAAATAGTCTGTAAAAAATGTATTTAACACATTTTACCACATTTTTAAAACATTAAGGGTTAATTACTATAAAAAGATATTTAAAAGCACTGAATTAAATTTTTAAATTTTGCTGCAACACTGTATTACAAAATAGTTGCATAAGAGTTTTCCCTCATACTACCACCATGTTTAAGGCATGGTATGAACTCACAAATAAACTTTTATCATATCACTGATTCCATAAACTTTTCTAATGCAACAGAAACATTTAAAGGAGAATTCCACATTTTTCTAAACTTGGCATAATTCTGTCATTGCGATGTAAACAAAATCATTTAGTGGTTTCATATAAAATGGCTTATTGTAGAGAAAGCTACAGACTGGGAACCATGTGCCTATTATTAGTATTATTACTTTTGTTGTTAAATTTGTTCTGAAATGTATAAATGTAGTATGTACTAATGTATGTAATGTTTGTTTATAAAATGATATGCAATTTATTAAAATAAATGATACCATTATGCATCCTACATAGAACAAAAAAATGAACAAAAAAAATAATTACTATAATTTTAACTATAAATAATGTTACATTTTAAAATTCCCTTAAAATATTTAAAAGTAAAAGATTTATATAAAAAAATGTAGGTAAAATTTAAAAATACGTATTATACATCCTACATCTTGAGACGTCTTGAGATGTTATTATTGCCAAGACATCTTAAGATCCGTGTCTATAGACATGTCTTAAAGACATGCCTCAAGATGTCCTAAGACGTCTTCATAATGTGTCTTTAGACATGTCTTAAGACATCTCAAGACATGGTGATGGCTGGGTATGTTTGAATGAAGAAAAATGATGACTGTATCTGTTGTTGCACAGCTTACTAATGAAAATACTAGTTTGGGCTGTTATCTGGTGCTGGTTGTTTACAAACTTGTTCAAATAATGCATCAGCTGCAAATGCATTATCATATGGAATCAAATAAAGTTCACACATTCAGATATGTGCATGCAATGTTTTTACACACAGAAAATGTGATATACAACTGCAGGATATGAAATTATTTGTGAATATTGTTTCACAAGCTCAAAATATTAATGGCCCTTATTTGATCCCATAGTCACATCTACACAATGTACATATTTGCATCACAATGTCACAAAGTCATTAAATATTGTTACAACCTTACTCCTGATTTGCTATTAAAAACACATGAAAATCCTAAAAGCGATCACAAAAAGCACAAGAAAAACTAGCTATGTGCTGGAATCATCTTAAAAAATCCTTGTTTGTATTAATTAGGCTTTCACCAGATGATACTGTTTTATTTTAACACCTAGACTTTGACCAGAAAAACAAAACAAAATGAATGCTAGCATTTCTTTGGTGGTACAAAAACTACAAATACACATTTTATCCTGACGTCGTGTGTCGTTACACCCGCACTTAACAGAGGCAATGACATCAGCATGCAACGTGCATGAGTGGTGCAGGGGGCCAAGTTAGAATGGCAAGGCAGGCGGTGGGGAGCGGCCGTGATTTGTTTGCATGGCGAGCCGGAAGATTACTGTCAGACGGAGCTGGAATTTCCCTCACCGTGGGACACATTTGCATATTTTCTCTCATCTGTCCCAGGCTCAGCTCCATCCAACCTGCAGCTGGGGGGGGGGGCTGAGCCCAGAACACCCACTCCCACCTCCTCTCTCCAGTCACGCATAGCACAGGAATGTGCCTGATGGTGGTGTTCCTGAGGGCAGCACAAAACTGCCTGCAGCTCTTTAGCTTTGTGTCTGTGTTGTCAGTTCATTTTGATCGGAGTCAATGTCTATCAACGTCAGAGCCAATCACCGTTCTGGCACAAAGAACCCTCGTTCGCACTGGCCACACCGTGTGCTCCATGTGGAGGAACGTGTGTGTGTACTGAGGAAAGTAGGCGTGATATTTAAGTTTAAGGAACTGGCTCTGATCCAGGCACGTCTATAGAATCACTTCTTAGAGCTTATGCGCTTGGGATGTCAAGCAAAGAAAGCTTTTAAACGGTCCTGCCCTGACGTGCTGTTCCTGAGTGAAATTCTCTGCGCCATGTGCTCTTTTCCATTCTAAACGCGCTCGGCTCCCGCTGCTCGCCAAAGGAGCACATTATTTCTTTCTCTTCCACGTCACCTCAGGGCTTGCTTTACCCACATGAAGAGAAGTTTGCTATGGTGAGACTCAGGGAGAAACTGCTGGTGCTCCACCTTCTGTAAAAATAGCTTCCATTCTATTATTCCCTTTAATGCAGCTTTGTATTGAATGTTTTGTGATGTTCTGTGCCTATACTATGAATATAGACCATAAGTGTTGGGCTTAATACAAAATCTACATTTGAATAAGCCTTCTCACTGGTACACTACATGGCAAAAGGCATGTGGATACCTTTTTGAATTAGTTGATTCAGCTATTTCAGCCACATCCATTGCTAACAAGTGCAGAATATCAAGCCTACAGTCATGGAATCTCGATAGACCAATGTTATCGGTAGAATGGGTTGTACTGAAGAGCTCAGTGTGTCATGAGATGCCAAATTTCTGCCCTGCTAAAGCTGCCCCAGTCAACTATAAGTGTTTTTATTGTGAAGTTTTCTGTTTCAGAAAAACAATGCCCCCATGGTTTCTCAAGTTTGAAATGAAGTTGACTGAAGCCTGATCTCAATCCAGTCAAACACCTTTGGAAAGAACCGGACCGTGAGCTTGGCCTCATCTCACAGCATCAGTGCCTGACCTCACCAATGCGCTTGGTGCCTTCCAGAACACTGGAAGTTGTTACTGCAGTAAACAAACTCCATATTAATGTTCAAAAAGCATATATGTGAAGGCTGGGTGTCCACATAACTATTCTAGAGCTTGCTTTCAAGTCTTTTTTTGGACTTTCAGCAGGCTTGCGGGTGGGACCGCTAAGAACTCCTAAGCAAACCAGCTACATTAGGTCTGTTTACAGTTTATATTCCCCCAATAGTGCTCAAAGACATCTTCCCTCCGGGGAGCTGCACCTTCTCCAGCAGCACCTAATCTCCTCATGATCCCGCTCTGCTCCCCACAGATCCCAGTCTCCAAAGCGGCTTCCCAGGCAGCATGCTGATGAGCTACCATGATCATAATCACCACTCTCACGCTTGTTCTCCATTTACAGCATACAGATATACAGTACCAAGCAAAGGGTGCTCACACTTGATTGAATGTGTTGTTCATAATAATAGACATTTAAATCTAAAAGTGTATGCTTAATTGATTAAAGTAGGTTTTGAATGCAAATGTAAACAGTGAAGTTGATGCCTGAAGTGGATGACTTTATATCTACAGCAAAATTTTCAAGCTGAACTATGTAAAATTAAAACAGACAGAGTTAGCATTACTGAGTCAGGAGGGGAAAAACACATTAAAATACGGCGTTCATGTGCTGCTGCAAGTCACACTGTAAAAACTGAAATAATTATTTGAAATTCAGTGGCTTTGAGTCAGATTTTGCAGGAGTTTTTTGGACTATGTTATACATCTTTGAGCATTAACATCACATGCACATGCTCAGAAAGAAGGAAATTTTTCAACATGCCTGCAATCATCAGATTTATCCACTTTGGGCGGAGGTCTGAAATAACCATGACAAAATATATAAAAAAATGTTCTATAGTTGCATGTTGCATGCAATTATAATCTTCAAATCTTAGATAGTGTAGCTTTAAATATAAAACTATGTTGAAGTGTTATACAGACAGGTGACACATTAAAATAAGAGCCAACATAAAGTGTTTTAGTGAGGTCTTGGGCCACTGCAAACAGCCAGAACAACTTCAATTAGTATAGATTCTGCAAGTCTCAGGAACTGCATTAAAGACACAGAACAACATCAGTCCAAAATCTTCCATAGTTGTTCAGTTTCACTGAGGTACGATGACTCTGAAGGCCATAACATATGATTTACAACATTTTCATAGTCATCAAACCATTCAGTAACCCCTCGTGCCCTGTGAATGGGCATTGCCATCTGCAAGAAAGCACTCCCATCAGGATAGAAATGTTTCATCATAGAATAAAGGTGATCAATAAGAATAATTGTAATGTCTTGCAGTGACCATCATTCTAAGGGGATTAGTGGACCCAAACCATTCCAACACACTTGTACCATTCTCTTGGTCTATGCCACACATGCACTCGTGCAATTGTAGGATGTGAAGGATGACACTGAACTCTCAGATATGTGTTTGTCTTTTTAATGAGTGGTTTATGCACTGCAGTCCTCCTAACATCCCTCTCTCTACAGATTTTTTTTGCTGACATAGTCTGATCACGTCCTGCGTTGACATTCTCAGTCACCTGAGGAACAGATGCTCCTCTTTCTCTTTCTTTTTTATATATAGCACATGTGCAGTGAGCATCACAGTCATTAAATATGTGCTTTAACCCACAATTTCTAAAATATAACATTTGATTTGTTTAACACTTTTTTGGTTACTGCATAATTCCATGTGTTATTTCATAATCTCAATGTCTTCACTGTTGTAAATAGTTAAAAAAGACATATGCTGAAGAAAATCCTCCAGAAGTAGGTGTTTACAAACTTTTGACTGGTTAACCTACTGTATGTTCTGCACAGGGGGAGTTCAGCGTTAACATGAAGGCCTTTAATGTCTTTAAATGTACTCGCTTACAATGGAAAATTATTCACAGAACGGCCAGTCACTTACGGGGACGGGTGAGATCTTCAGCTCCCTCAGAAGGGTATAAATAAGTCATGAGTAAATGTTCTGATGAAGAGGAGGTGTCTTGGCCTCTCCTTCTATTAATGCGATCTAAAGCAGCTTCATGTATGTTGGATGATTATTGAGTGCAGCGAAACGCTTGAGTCATGTCAAACTCTGCAGGGCACCAGAGCTCTTTGGATCGATAGCACTGAGGGAATAACTCCTTAACCTCCCCCTCCCTCTCTCTCACTCTCTCTCCCTCTCTTTCTCTATTTTGCTCATGCTCTCTCTCTCTCAGTTTATGCAGCGGGGTCATTTAAAAATCGCTCCCTGACTTCGTATAATCTGTTTAAGTGTTTTTCATCAAAATGTTCCCGGTTCTCATAGTGTTGGCGGTTCTGGAGAAGCGTCACCTCTGGCTTTTAAATCCAAAAACGCTCCAGAGGGCTTTTCGACTTTATCCATTTTGCCCCTTCATGCTGATAACTGCTTCGCCAAGGTGTTAAACAACAGCCTCACAGCCACTTTCTCCTCGCCTAATCCCACTGACTGTGGCGGTGCTAACAGCACTAACAGTCTTACCTGAAAAGATACATGCCTGATCTAAATCTCTTGATGCCCCTGCTGAAACAGCACAGATCAGGATGTATTCAATGCTGGTCTAAGCTGGTTTATGCTGGTTCATGCTGATCTAGTGCTGGTCTGGTGCTGGTTTAGCTGGTCACCAGCATGCCAGCATCCAAAACATGATGGACGCTAGTTTTGCTATATGCTGAACTGCATATTAACGTCCACTGCTGCTGACCAGCATACCGGCATCTAAAACACAATATATGCTAGTGACCAACTGTGCTGGTCATTGCTGGTATTTCCAACAGGGTCCAAACCTAGGTTGGTGAAAAGTTTTATAACTCTTTTATAATGTAGATGAATGACATAATTAAGTCCTGTTCCATTAGGATCCTACTTGATTTACTCAATCTACTTGGTTCAGCCTAACCATCTACCTATCTGTCTTCACTCCAAAAGTAGTAGTGGAAAACAAATAAAAACAAGTAGAAAACAAATAAAAACATTAAATTTAGCCTTTATTTTGTTTAGTCTAACCATCTACGACATCGGTCTTAAGTGAATGTGTCACTAGCGTTGTCATTAGCCTGGGAATTTGCAGCTAATAGTCAACATCATTGCATAAAATCAAACTTTTTTTTCCTTTAATTTCACGTTTTAATGTTTAGAGTGGTACATTTGATGTAGGACAAAACATATAGGCTTGATTGAGCCAGAGAGAACACAAGTCAGCTTCTTTGAGTGTGTCCATACTTGAAAAGCTGTGAAAGCTCCCTTTTTTCTTATGGTATGTTTTTTTACTGACATGTCAATTCACACTAGATTAACCCAGGGTTATTTTCACAGTTCATTTTAGAGTAGATAGAAGCCTCTGGAATCTTTACTGTCACAGGAGCACAAAATCCATACAAAATGACTGAAATTGCGATTTCGGATGGGAGTAAAATCACTAAGAAATGAAATTACATTCAAAGATGTTCTTCAGTGGTTCTTTAGAAAAAGGGATGGGTCTATTCAGAACCATTAGGTCTATTTAGAACTATTTCATGCTTAAATGGTTCCTTGCATGGTGAAATGGTTGTTAAGACTGATGGATAATGTGTTGTATGTGTATATACCACCAAAAGGGTTCTTCTATTGTTATGATGTCAAACTTGTAACAACAGAAGAACCCTTTTGATGAAGGTTGTACTCCTCTTCCCTATGTAAAAATAATCCTGTCCAAATAGTACTGGAATGACCCACTACTTGCTGGCGCTGACCTGATGCTTGTGAGGCGTGGCCATGCTGAAGGTGTGGCCAAGCTGATGGCCATGCCAGGGGGCTCATGGTAGGTGCACACCCTCCAGAAATAGGACTTAAATGTTGTTTATGTTGTTGTTAAAGGTATGTGGTATGTGTTTATTGTGTTGGTCTGTGTGAGAGAATGGGTTTACTGTAGGTTGGTGGTTACCGTGAGGGTGAAGTGTTTGGCCAGTGGTGACCTCCCCCAAGGGTTTGTGCTTCTGTATGTCTTTCTAACCTGGTGTTTAATAATGAGCACTTCTTGTGGTGAAATTATGGCCTCTTCCTCGTCTTACTCTGCGCTGATGCTACAATACTTTAGACAGCTCTATGGCCCTGTGGACTTTTTTGGTAGAGATGTGAACAAGTCACTAAATTGCAAGTAATAAAAAAGTCCCAAGTCAATTGAGTCAAGTCTTGAATCAAGTCTGGTGTCAGCACAGGCAAATCTCAAGTTAAGTCCCTAATCAATTTAAGCATGTCTCAGGTTGAGTCCCAAAAAAGTTCATATGCATTCTTTAGCTAATTTGATGCCATTTCAACACTGAACAGCAGAAATACAATGACAATACAACTTCAGCCTGGTGGTGAATGTTGCACTTGTTTTGACTGCAGAAGCCATTAAATGTGTGAAAATAGAGTTTATTTTATTTAACTACCATGAGGAAAGTGGTAAGTTGAACTAGTAAGTTTCTCCAGTAAGACTGGAGTTGCTGTGCAAGGGCTTATTGATTTGTTTCTAGCTTATGGATGAAAACTTGAATTATCTTGCTTCACTTGTCTTCCAAAATAAAAAAGCCAAGAAAAAGCACAGCAACAGACATTTGCAGACAATGCTGTTTACCAAATTCACATTTGTTGTAGTTCTGGCGTGGCTTTGCCAGGAAATAAATCCATTCACATTAAAAAAAGGTACCGACAGTACAGAGTCCTGTCCGCAGCCAAATGCCTCTCCATCTTGTGTCTTTCTGAGTCATAAAGCTTCAGACAAAGTCAAAGTCCGAGTCATTGGTGTTCAAGTCAAAGTTGAGTCACAAATCTTTTTTGATTGAGTCGAGTCAGTCATCAAATTTGTGAGTGGAGCTTGACCTGTGTGTCCACGTCATTTGACTGGAGTTCAAATCAATGTCCGTATTAAGTCTGCCTGTTTGCAAGTCCAGGGAGAGGACAAAGGGATCCCTAAGCTCTTTCGTACTCCTCCCAGTCTATACTTCAGTGATGTCAACAACATGCAGTCATAGAGGCAAGAGACCTCAACGATACTTGCTTTAAATGTGGGTTTGGGACAGGTTCATGCAAGATGCAGACTCATGTGATGTGCAGTACTTACCGTGATTATGTTATCTAATTTTTTTAAATGAGGTCATTGCTCATCTACAGTTGCTCAATTCAGATTACAAGCACAATACAGCCCAATGACAAATTAATAAACAAATGCATTTTAATTCACATCTGAACAGGTTCTTTTCTGCTGTGCTGGCCAGACAGCTTTAAATGAACCCAACCACTCTGATTGAAGAAATCTTGGGTAAAAGGCCGCTGCTTATGTGTTCCTCAACAAAGGCTGCAGTAAGGGTGCATAAGGGGCTCTCATAAGAATGTTTTTTAATACCAAAATGAGAAATGAGAGGCCCTAAAGCCTTACGGTCATCGCGTGCACATGTGATTGAAGACTGCAGGACTTCACATGTGCCAACTGGGGCAGAGCATTATATACTGGAGTGCAGGGATCTGGAAGTAGAGATTTTGGTGCTCATTAACTGTGGAATCTGGTCAAAAAAAGATATGAACAATAATACTATTAATGTTTCAAATAAAAATAAATGATGTAACCTGAAGGTTGCCATTACAAGGTACCATGATGCCCTACATGTGCTGTCCATGAGCATCTTGAGGATAAGCCTTAGCATGGGTAGTTTGCATAGTTAGTTGTAGTATCCTGAAATGAGGAAAGTGGTAAATAAAGACAACGTCATTTGGCTAGCTACAGCATTTATTATGACTTTTAATTTAAGTTTTATTGTGATCTTCATTGTATCCTTGGTATAAAATAAAAACTCAGGCAATAATGCGGCATTACTAGGCCAGTTAATCTAAATATTATTTAGCCCCCCAAATGGATGTAAATCATTAGTTCAAATCATCAACTGTATTTTGCATTTACTCTTCAACTGTGCCATCGTGTCTCCAAATTCACAATATACTGTGATAACAGGCTGTGAACTGGCATGAACTGCTGCTGCTTTAATCCACTGCTGCCTCTGCGGTGCTACTAGAGATTTTCTAACATAACAACAGGAGACGGCAATCCTCTGCTGTTTAGCATTGGGTAAAAGTATAACGCCGGCTCAGCCAATCGTATCAGACCTCGTAAGTTGTTAGCCAATCATATCAGACCTGGGCAGGTTATTTGGAAACTGCCAAGACAAGATTTTAGGTAAAAACATACCAAAATAAACATTAGGCCTTATTCAAAATATATCATATACAGTCTGAATTGGTAAGTAGTTACAGAGTGAAGATATCTTATATCAATATCAATATGGATTTGTGCAAATTGTGGTCAATGTAGCTGGAGTTTTTAGTCATTTTCTTACTAAAAACTAGCTAATGTTAAGTTCATATGAGGAAAAGAAAAGGGACTAGGCCATAAGTGCAAACATTAGCTGGCTGAAGAGACACTATTTTAAGAATTTTAAGAAACTTCACAGATCATTTGTTTTCATATTTCTATTATGTATTTCAAAATAATCATGCCAGTATTAGCTATACATTATTTATACCATATATATCTAATACTGGTGTTGTGTTGACTGGAACGCAGTTTTATATCCCTGAATTTCTCCATCTGTATATGGTAATTTAGCAGCTCTGTAGAAGGCCAGTCACATGAGCAGATTTTCAGTTCAGACAAAACATGAACTCACTGATCCTTGAGTTCTTGTAAATCTGAGTTTAATAAAAACAATGTTACTGAGCACAAGCAAGCAGAGGGAGAGAAAGAAGCTGAAGGAGACTGACAGAGCTGAAGAAGCAGGTTAGTGATCAAGAAGAAAGCGAATGAGTGTTGTTTAAGCATTCATTCATTAACACTCAATTTGTAGAAATGTTATTCCCTTAATGTATCATTTGTGAGAATAATTTAAAAAGTAACTGAGAAATTATAATCTTTGTGCCTTCAAATGTCACTGTGAGCATGTCACCAAGACCATTAAACATGTAAGCGCAACTACAGAACAAAATCACACTCTATCTGGTTGCACAAACTGAGGCTGTACCAATCTATAATCTGTGTATTTGAATAACATATTTAGGACCTGCAGCTTATCTAAGAGAGAGGAGGTAGTATTGCTTGACTTTTATATCTGTGACCTGTGTAGGTGGACAGATATAGTATTCAAGTCATAGAAGATTTGTGCTTAATACACTATGATGAAACATTTCTATGTGTCATCTAGTAATTATCTAACATTACTTGATGATAACTATATTTTGCACAGATAGCATGTAACACAGTTAAGTCCAGTAGTTCACTGTATTAATTTCTTTGGAAACCAAAATATTGCCAAACTGCTGCATTGGCACCATTTTTCTCATCAAGCTTGTCCATTTTAATCTCTCCCAGAGAGCAGATCTCACTTACCAGTTTATTTGCTTCATTTTTCATGTTCCCCAACATTCTTTGCCAGACTAAAAATCTATGTTATAATGTTTTTATATGGTGTTCAAAGTATATATTATTGTAGTTAATAAGTTGTTGATGTTCTGTGACCTAAAATCAAGTGCAATCTTTGTTTCTTTTATTGAACAGCAACAGCAGCCGCGCAGCGCTAACCCCAATACAACACACAGGCCGTGGGTAAAATCTTCCCATCCTCCCTGAACCGATTTCACGCACCCAAAATTAGTGCACTAATAATTGTCCGAAACAACTTATTTACAATAAAATGTCTTGCCCTTTCCTAGTGCAGTGAGTCCTGTGCACATGGCTCTGCAGGCCAGCATCTCCCCACGACTGCAGCTGAGAAATCCTCCTGTAGAGTGATGGATCCTCCTCTACGGTGCTGCTGTGGGGCTGGTGTGGTGGAATTCACGGCATGGGCCACCGTGCTGAGTGAGCTGTAAAAGGACAGAACGCTATTGGTAACTGACACAGGCAGATGTTCTGGGAATATTACACACTTTCGGAGCGTATGTCACCGTTGGAGTGTCTGAAGCTTGAAAAGACTTCTGCGATGTTTCCACCCCATCCCCCCATCTCCCTTTCTCTCTGTTTTTCTCCTCACTGAGCTATCAGTCCCCCTCAGGGGAGAAGAAGACACCGTGAAGTGCTTGATCTTCTGCCGCTCTTTCAAGTCCACAGCTCTTTCTCCAGCGGGGAGAGTCTGCATTGGCATGACAAGCCGGACAGCCGACTATGTGAGGACGCCTTCCGTTTATGGCCCATTTGAGTGAGAAAGGGAAAGAAAGAGAGTAATATACTGAGAAAGAAATAGAGAATAAGTAAATGGGGGGGGGGCAGTAAGACAGAGATAAAATCAGAAGACAAAGGGAGAGTGAAAGGAAAAGAGAGAGAGAGACATTGAGAGATAAAGAGGAAGAAAGAGTAGTAGCACAAGAGGGGAAGAGAGAGGGAAAGACAGAGAGGGAGACTAAGAGATAAGGGAAGAGAGAGAGGGGGAATTAAAAACTAAAGGGATACACAGTGAAAGAGAAGGAGAGAAAGAGAGGGAGAGATATTGAGAGTAATGGATAAAGAGAAAGAGAATGAAGCAGCATGAGAGAAAGACAGTGAGACAGACAGAGAGAGGGAGAGGAAGAGAAGGAGGAAAGGGAAAAGTAGAGGATAAAGGGAAGGAGAGTGAAAGGGAAATAGGGAAAAAGAAAAAGAGAAGGATGTTGGAAGTAAGAGATAAAGAGAAAGAGCAAAGTAGAGTGAGGGAGACAGAGGAAGACAGAGAAAGAAAGGGGGAGGAAAAAGGGAAGGAGAGTGAAAGGAAAAGAGAAAAAGAGAGGTAGAGTGAGGGAGAGAAAAAGAGAGTGAGAGAGTTAGAGAGGGTGAAAGGGAAAGAGAAAAAGAGAGGTAGAGTGAGAGAGAGAAAGAAAGAGTGAGAGAGTTAGAGAGTGAAAGGAAAAGAGAAAAAGAGGTAGAGTGAGAGGGAGAGAAAGAGAAGGGGAGAGTAAGAGAGAGAAAGAAAGAGAACAAGAGTGTTTGAGAGAGATGTTGAGTGAGAGAGATAAGAAAATACAGAGGGGAGGGTGAAGAGAGAGACAGAGACTGAAAGTGAGAGTTAGACATAGAGCAAGAGTGGGAGAGAAAGAAAGAGAGATGGAGAGAGTGAGTTAGAGGATGAAGAGAGAGACTGAAAGAGAAAGAGAAAAAGAATGAGATAGCGTAAGGGGGTTAGAGATAAAGACAATGAGAGTTAGAGAGAGAGGAAGAGACAGAAGGGGAGAGTAACATAAAAAGGAGACAAATGGAAAGGGAGAGAGAGGGTGAGACAGAGTGAGAGAAATGAAGAGATGGAAAGAGAGTTGGAGAGAAAGAAAAAACCAAAAACTTCTTCCCTGAATCCTAAATGAAACAAAAACTGAATACATAAGTCAGAGGATCCCCTTTTACAGGAAAGAAAGAGACAGAGAGAGGGATATTGAGAGGGAGTGAGAGACAAGGGAGTAAGAGAGCAAGGAGAGAGTGGGAGGGAAAGGAAGAGAGATTGAGAGGGAAGGGATACAGAGGGAAAGTAAGAGAAAGGGAGATAAGGGAGAGAGTGAAAAGGAAAGAGAGAAAAGTGGGAAGAACAAGGGAGAATAGTAAATAGACAGGAAGAGATAAAGACAAAGAGAGAGCGAAGTAGCATGAGAGAGAGAGAGAGAGAGAGAGAGAGAGAGAGAGAGAGAGAGAGAGGGAGAGAGAGAGAGAGACATCAGGTGGCTGTGTGAGTGATGCTCAGTCCCCTGGCGCTTTTCCCCCTGCTGGGGGAGGTCAGAAGGCAGGGTGTGTTTCACTCTGTCCTCCCTGCATGATGTGTTTTAAAGAAGGGTGTGTGTGTGTGTGTATGTGTGTGTGTGTGTGTTAGCTCTGTCTCCAGCAGGGACAGACAGACGGTGCAGTCATGGGGATGAAACGAACCTTGGCTGTATGTGGTGCTGGTGGTGCCGCCCCAGGGGAATGTGTGTGTGTGTGTGTGTGTGTGTGCGTATGAAGCGGGGCTGACAGGGAGCAGAGTGGGGAGCCGTGCCCCAGCAGGTGAAGCCATAGGCGAGGTGTGGCCACTGCAGGCATGGCAGGTGCCCGCGTGTTCAGGCTCAGTGGAGACTAGGGTTCAGTGCGCTGTTTTGGATCACTGCTTCATCTCTCGCTACCTGCCATCACTTCATCTCTCCTCATCACCTGACTCTGAAATCCATGAAAACAAAAATTACTGCCACCATGAAAAATTCTCTCATACCCACTAAAGCCCTACGAAAGCCATAGATAAACATGACAGGGGATCATTTTCTTGAGATTTTGAGTTTACAAAATGTTTTCTTAAGATAACGATAATTAATTTGAGATAATTAATTAATTACTAAAAAATAAACACCCAAGATTTCCCAAGATAACAAGACAGCAAGCCTACTTTAGCCCGGGCCTAAAAATAATTATCCAAAATGTCATTCTGTGTAACAGTCAGGTATTTCGTCCATTATAGGTGGTGGGGTGCTGCTTTATGGGTTACCACAAAAAAAAAAGAGAAAAAAAGAAATAGCCATATTGAGCACACTGCTTTAAAACCACTTTCTCCATTTAAAATCTTCTGGTTCTAGCTTTAGTAAACATGGCTACCATAACAGCCTGTTAATGCACTTTAGCTGCTCATTTTAAATCTAATTAAGAGAGCTCACGTTGAATTATTAAATGTTAAACAGGCATAATTCATGCTTTAATACGTCAGGCACCAGTTTTGGTGAGTATCCAAAGAGGTTTTATAATGGAGCCCCTCCAACGAAAAACAATATGGGCCACACTGTCGTGAGAAGCTTGGGGGTGTGGCTATGCAAAGTGGCTCTGGGGGGCACCACAGTCCCAGTTTAGAAAGGGACTTTTATTGTTGTTCTTGCTGATGTTAATGTTGTTATTAGTGTAGTTGTGTTGCTTGGTGTCTGAGGACGGTGGGCTTTGAAGCTAAACAGTGGCTGGAAACATCTGCTTTGTCAGCGCTGGGCATTTCTTGCTGCCTGTTGAAACACCTGTTCAAAAGAAAAGTGCATTTGTTTGTATGCAAAATGTACGCTACAATATATTAACCATGCCACCTTTTTTTGGATTATCAGTTATTTTATCTATTTTATCTTGTACAGCCTTTTACATTAAAATTTCAAACTATGCTTTAAGTTTTTGTGACCCCATGGCGTCAAAAACACCATCCCATGCTTATATGATTTTTGCAAAAAAATGTCACATTTTAGGCAGCACAGACACTGTCAGACAGTGTTAGAGTGTTTTTTGTTACAAAGCTCAACTGTATGCTATAGTATATTTCTGTTGTATATATTTAGATTATTTTGGCCGTCATCAACTTTCAGCCCTCTTGATAAATGTCTGCGTGTATTGGCATGTCATTTTATTTCCGTTATTTTATTTTTGGAGATTCCTATATTTAATGTTATTTGTTACATGTGGCATTAATTGTGTTTTTAAACAACCTGGATGTGATAGGGTTCAGTTGAGCTTGTGCTGGTAATGTATGTGTTGGTGTGCTTGATGCTGATGTTTTGACATGTGTTTTATTGTATGCACCTCATGGGCCTGGCTTATAACTCCCACTCACTTAAGATGAATAACACTTATGGAAACAATTAACTAGTTATCACATGATGAACACTTATTTCATCAACTAGTTTGTGGATGAAAAGCAGCAGGGGTGATATGGAAGAGCGGTTCTTCACATCAATGGCTTTCATGCAAAGGTTTTTGCCTGAATACATTCCGATTATGATGATAATGAATGATTGAGGTGTTTATATGAATTCACTCAACAATCTTATGGAAAATCTCCATTTACATGCACACTACAAATAATCTGATCCAAAATTACACACATGCATAGAGTAGCGCTTATTGTAGACGTTACCATGACAACACGCATCATGTGAGTCCAGTCAGTGTTTTTAATTGCTTTAAAATTATGTCAGACTCAGGAAAACGTACTTCACATGTACTTATTAAAGAAGGATGAGAGGAAGACGTTGTGTTCTGAGACACATAAGCTGGACGCCCGTCCCACCACCGCCTTTTAAAGTTCAAGGTATAAATTTCGTTGCCTCTTCAGACCAGTTTCTGCTCCCGCCATGTTGAACATTATAAACTTTTGCTGTGACGCAAACAAACTTTTACTTAAATTGTCCGATTGAGAATGTAATTGGATACAGGCATTTACATGTCTATTATTCTTCTATTTAACGGATTATTTATAGGATTACCCACCTCGTTCAATCAAATAGAAATTGTATTCCGCCTCAATCAGACTAGCTTATTCCAATTGAGGTGTATACATGGACATATTCTATTCCGATTGAGATATTAGTCGGATTATTAATGGATCATTTGGCTGCATGTACATGTGGCTAGTGACACAATGTGAATAGGGCAAGGCAGCACAGACTGGGCCACTGAGTGATGAATAACAGCAGTGCTCTCTCTCCCGTGGCCGAACTACGCCACGCCACTGTAACATAATTATGTGTGAATACAGTAAAAGTAGAAGTACGCTTACCTTAAGATGGTGCTCAGAGTATCTTTCCTTCAGTAGGCTTACAGCATGGTAAGTGTGATGCACTTGTGTAATGTACAGTAGGCCTCTGCTCATTCAGATTATTATGTTGGGAAATGTTGTTTTCATGGTAACATATTATGCCATTATGTCTTTGAGATCTTGGGAAAAAGATCACATGTTCTTGGGAAAACAGCATCATGTAGTAACACAAATACTTCAAAATCTCAAGAACAAAATGAAATTAACTTGCTATTAAAGGAACACAGAGTAAATACAGTATGTGAATGCATAGACTTTTAGAGCCTCTGTATGTACCAGGGCTAAATTACAATGAATACATTTTTAAAAGCGAAGGGCTGCAATTTGTTGTCTCCAAACTAATTGTGGAGGCCCTGGAGGTTGGAAATGGAGGGGTGAATGTGCATTTGAAGCGAAAAATACAGCCTTGGCTGAAATAGAGCTCAGCGGTGAGGAGACAGCATGGGCTTTCCATCCTCTTCGCCGGCTCCCCGTCTTCCCCCTTAATGCAGTCAGAGCAGAGGAAGCTGCCATTCATCTTCCCTATGCTTAATTTCACAGCTTAAACGCTGCAGATGCACTTCTTACACTTCTCCCACATTACACAAAAGTAGAGTAATTATACCCTTCATTTGAAGTCCTTTATCAGGCCCTAATTGCCCCGTCTCTGCCAAACAAACACTTCTTCTAGTCCTCTGCCTCACCACTGCAACTGTGTGATACTAGCCGGCTCTCAGTGCCACCAGAGTGCGAGGCCTCTCTCGGTTAAGATCATGGGCCAATATTTTTTAGCATTTTGCTTTCTGCCTTTCTTGTTCCTGGGCTTTTTCAAATAGGAAGGGCGATATTTTTTTTTAGCTGACAGCTTAATTGACAATATATAATTCTCTCCACCTACCGTGGCAGAGCTGTGAGGGAGAAAAAAATCCATTAGTTGATTTTTATGAACCAAGAGATCATTATCACCAGGTGTGCCAGTGTTCCGTGAGATAGGATATTATAGACTAATCCAGTGTGTAATCCAAACAATCCAGACCAATCAGTTTCTTTAAACTCAACGTGGAAAATAATGGATTTTACCACTGTCAGCCCTTACGTTCAGATATGGCTAAAGTTCAGTTGTAGCTTCCCTTCCCTTAGTTACACATGAGGTTATTTGATCTGGCTATTTGAAAATAGCGTAACAGCCCTGTACGTCCTCCTGCTGATTACACACGTTGAAGCGAATCAGCATTATAGAAATGAAATGGTCCGTGGACCAATCTCGCTGGAGCATTGTGCTTGTGCTGAAAGGCTCCTTATAGCATTGCTTGAGTGGAACAAATGATTTTAGGGCGTGTGATAATTGGCTCTCTGAGTGGTGCTGATTAATATTACTGGCTGAAAAGCAGGTGCAAAAAAAGGCCTCTGTTGATACAGTACTGTGCTTGGAGCAAAACTTGGATAGAGACCCTCAGCATTAGCCCCAAGTATAAAACATGAACCTAAAATCAGTGAAGGCTGAGATCAGGCCAGTCTAAAGTATGATTTAAAGCAAATATGGGTAATGATGAAACTAAAGGACTGCAGTTGGGCAGCTAATTAGACAAACTGAACAGTACAGATCCAACCCTCAGAATGGCAAGTTCTTTTTTGAAGAGGCAAAGATGGAAATTATATCCGAATTCCCCTGCATCAGAATCGAGTCTGCGGCACTAATGAAAGTCGCTGTGTTTGGGGATTTAATTTCTCTCTGCTCAGTATTGTTGTGAGGCAATTTAAATCCCTCTATTTGTTACCAATAAGATTTCTGTCAGTTACTGTTCATGGTCCAGTTGTGCCACACATGCAATTATTCCTCTACTGTAATCAGAAGCCTAATGGAAGTCAATGGAATTGATCACGGAACTCCACTGAACCGTCTCACCTGCTTTTTCATACCAAATGCAGCACCCACTGCAGACTGTATGTGTGATGCAAAACAGACTAACCAAGTAACATTTTCTTCATTAGAATTCAGGGACTTGCACTGGCCAGCAATTAACCTTAATTAAGTATGACCGTTAAATCAGGCCATTCTCTTTGCTGTAGTAGCACTGAACTGGCAAAAGACACTGTTACTGTGTCATATGTTAGCAGTGTCCACAAACACCCAGTCCTCTTATTTTTCCTCCTTCAAATCAAATCACATTTTTAAATTCAGTGCCAATTGGAAAGTTACACTGTAGCACAGGCCTTCTCGTTTTTCTGCAAATAGAGGATTACCGTCGCCTGATGCCTGGAAAAGGCCAGGCCTCATCAAAACTGTTCATGCATTCCTTTTTTCTTCATGTCTTGCATCACAACAGCTTGGAGGCAAACATCTTCTGCATGCTTCTGTCGGGGTCACTCTGAAGAAACAGCATCTGAATATCTACCCATTTCAGACGCCAAGAATCAGAGAGGCAGTGAGCATGAGAGAAAGAGAGAGAGATGCTCTGCAATTTCAACGTGGTCATGCCTCATAACCAGATTTCATGACTTTAATGAGCTCATTACAGCGAGCAGTCCTCTAGAGAGACACAGCCAGCGTCGCTTTGGGCTCCCTCAGACACTCAGCAGGGCCACCGCTGCTAAACCAAACACTCACTCATCCTAAATCAGGCTACTAACACACAAATCTTCAAAGTGGATTCGGTCCACTGGAAACCGAAATAAAATGCTGTGGCTTACATAATAGTTATTTTTCACTGACGCAGAGTTTGATCATTCCCAAAAAGTCACTCTGAATATATTAGCCTATCACTGAAGAAAAAACCCCACTAGATTGTGATTATCACCCCTTTCAATAACACGAGGCTTCCTGAGCAAAATGCTCAGTTGGAAATCAGATGTAGCTTTCGCTCCACTTCTCCTAAACTCCATGAGAATTAGCAACTCTAATGTAATTGGTCTGAATGGATTTAGATTTCCTGGCTAAGTGCTTCATTAAATCATGCAGCTTTTGAACTCACTCACTTAGTAGCACAGGAATATTTCTCATCAGTGAGTCAGAATCAGCAGAATGGAAGATGCTTATTGAACTCACTTGTAATCTTCTGATTTGGGCATTATCTATTCACGAGGGTTCCTTCCTCAGCAGTCAGTGGGTGTTATTTTGGGAAGGGTGGCTAACAACATTGAAAGTGCAGTGCAAAAGTTTCACCAGATTTATCCTCTACCAGCTCCATCTGGCATGAGCTCAGCTCTGATCCTTGTTTATGTGAAGGATATTTCACACATTCTGCAATTGCCCTGTCCACACCAACCACACAACCAAGCTTAATTACTGTGTCACAAAGATTCCATTTTCTGCAGTCTCTAAAACTCTTTAATTTCCTTTTTTCTGTGAATTTGACCCACTTCAGGCATAAGGTTCTGGTACTAAATAACACATAAATGGATAAATCATTAGCAAAAATCTTGTTCACCTTGTTTTAACTGCTGTTGTTGTTGGTATCATAAGCATACAGTGCCACCATTCATTTTTTATTAGCATGTTGTTATCGTTATCTACATATCTAGATACATTTTCTCCTCTCTGGATGCCCTCCAAATTTACACAGAGTGCTAATTCTTCTGGGAAACAAAAGATGAAAATTATTCCAAAAGGGGACACCGAGATATGCTTCTCAATTAATTTGCAGAATAGAAATAGAAATTTCTAAAACACAATTAGTTAGGCATACAATCATGATGGCTTGGCATGTACAGAACAAAACAGATTTCAAACATAGTAAAGAAACATACATACATACATACATCATCTAAACCGCTTATCCTTCTGGGTCGTGGTGGGGTGCTGGAGCCTATCCCAGCTGTCATTGGGCGGAAGGCAGGATACACCCTGGACAGTTCGCCAGTCCATCGCAGGGCAGACAGACAGACATATACATTCACACACACACTCACACCTAGGGGCAATTTTAGCATGTCCAATCAGCCTGACTGCATGTTTTTGGACTGTGGGAGGAAACCGGAGTACCCGGAGGAAACCCACGCAGACACGGGGAGAACATGCAAACTCCACACAGAAACGACCCTGGTCGCCCGGCCGGGAATCGAACCCAGGCCCTTCTTAGTGTGAGGCGACAGCGCTACTCACTGCGCCACCGTGCTGCCTAGTAAAGAAACAGAGTTAGATAAATAAATGACAGAGATATAGATATTGAAATATGAACATTAATAACAGTTGGAAAAATTATACAAAGATGAATAATTTTACACAAAGTTGTAACCTCATAGATAACTTTATAACGAGAACAATACCATGTAACCAAAATACAAGATACTAACTTGGTTGCCTAGAGCAGTATTTGAATGTGCTGTGTGAAACTGTGATTATTTTTATTTGCTTTGTGTAACTGTGAAGTGCCGTGAAAATTATGTTACATGCAACATAAAACACGCATGAAAGTTTCACTGTATAAAGAGAGCCAAAGAGTTTGTGTTTTCTTTTTTGACCTATTTTCTAAATTGAAAACATAAAAGTAGATGTGTGGTATCTAGATTAAACAGTGTGGAAGACCACATTACCAATTAAACCTGTCAAAAACCACACAGAACAGTTGTGTCTGCACGAAGGTATGTGGCTAACTGCAGCATTTTGAATGTGCACCTACTCCTGAATATCTGAATCCTAAATGCCTATAATCACATATTTACTTTTTACTACAGTACAGGAACAATCCTGCCCTTTTATTTCTGTGTCACACACACGGATTTTGATAAGGCTTTTCTCTTTTTAACAGTGGCAGTACTGTGTCATTTTTGATGCTTGAGTATGTTTAAAAGCCAGTACTTTTGTACTTTAACTCAGGTAGAAATGTAAAAAGGGAACTTTTACTTGCACTCAAGTAAGATTTTAGGGTATCAGTACTTTCTCTCAAATAGAGATCACTGTGATGTGTTTATGAAATATGAACTATAGTTCCAGTTTGCAACATGTAGATTCAGTGGTGACAAACCCCTCAAGAGCACCTTCAGGTAAAAAGACTGTAAGAACTCACTGGAACGCAACAGTGGCACCTGCTGACCAGTAGTGCTGGCTCTGTCATCTCTGTCCCATCAGCTGTATTGACCTTGCCAGCACAGTCTCTCAGGTTAATGTGTGTGCTGAGACAGAGAGTGGAGGACTCTCTCAGGAGTCCACCCAGCTAAAGAGGGTTGAATCCCAGAGGCAGCTGCAGACTGACAGGGACAACAAGGCAAGACTGGAGCTTGGAGTGAGATGAAGTGGTAAAGAGAGCTCTAGATTTAAGCACAGGCACAGGCTCTTTTCTGTAATGTGTGCAGAAGCTTGGAAATGAGGCATCCTGCTGATTAGAAATCAAGACAGCAATAAAATAATGTTACAGCATTTGGCCTAATGGCCCAATGTTGTTCCTAAAGCTGATTAGCAATAGAGTAATCTCATTCTTTATACATCATTCTGATAGTTAGAACTGATATCAAGTTAGAATGTATATAGATAGATAGATAGATAGATAGATAGATAGATAGATAGAAACTAATTGTTGTTCAATGATGAGTAGATTGACTACTGCAAAAGGTGCAGCAACAGATGAGCTCTAATATTACATCTACAAGGTGGACCAACAAGGTACTGCCTAATACAGAGGATAGTAAAGTGGATGCAGTCTTTAAAAACTCCAGCAGTACTGCTGTGTCTGATCCACTTGGACCAGCACAACACACACTAACATGACACTGCCATGTCAGTGTCACTGCAGTGCTAAGAATAATCCACCATCCAAATAATACCCACTCAGTGGTGGTCCTGGCAATTGATGAACAGGGCAAAGAGTGCTAACAGAGCAAAGGGTGCTAGTAAATTATACAGAAAAACAGATGTCACTGCAGAACTGCAAGGTGTACTTTTATATGGGTTTGGAGAACCTCTCTGGTGGAAGTGTGTAACTGCATGCAATGTGCTAGAGAACATTTTGTAAAGTAAGCTGTGCTTCAGAACCCTTCCCCGAGTGGATGAATCTGATGATTGCATTGAAAGGGTATTCAAAGAGGACTCAGTGAAAACTTGGTGAGGATGTAAGTGAATTATCTATGACTGTCATCAACCCCTGTGAAATCTGACCCTCTCACCGTTGCATTACTATTTCAGTCTTTACAGGGTGACTCACAGCTGTGCACACACTCACACACTATATTTTATGTTTTTTTTTCTCCTGACTCAATAATGTAAGTTCTTTTCAATTTAAAGGTGCCGTAGAATGCATTTTAAACTGTTCTCTGATGTCTCCATAGAAGGTATGTGACTTTGGTCGGTGTAAAGTCTTCCCATTTTTTGGTGGGCTCACGAATAATTTGATGATCTCTGCTCCGATCTTACTGTGAGACATCGCGATGGCTGACACAGAAGCAACATGTCAAAATAGACACTGGCAGGAACATAAAATGAACCTCTGTATAAATAAGCTAGGTTGTCCTACTGTTTAGTACGCTATGCTATTTACTTGGAACTTGCTAGAAGCTAACTCTGCCTATACTAGCTACTTGCTTTCAGTCCTGACAACAACACAAAGTAAATTAAAGTTGTTAGCTCACCATGAAACTTTAAATTTAAGATGATCTGGCTTTGGCTTCAAATAATTGACAAAATCACACAGCATGGCTGCTTCTTACAGGTTGCGGTATGGGCTGTGATGCTGCTAAAGTTGAAACTGCTCCTCTCTTCAGTCTCTTTAGTGTCAAATGCTGAGCGAAGCCTACTCAATGCTGTCCAAAATTTGAGAAACTGTCTAGAGTGAAATGTGCAGAGCAAACTAACAACTTTGGATTAAAATTGTTTAGGATCTTATTAAATATGCAGGCACTGAAATTGGCTTCCTGTGTGCCAGTATGTTTTGCAACTTTTCCGTTCCACCTTAAGAGGGCTTAAAAGGGCATGATATGTCAGTTCTATGCATTGAGCTCTCCTTATTCAAGTAAGCCAATGTAAATAGTTTTCTAATCAACCTTTAATAAAAAAAATCTTAAATGGTGCACCTATTTTTGTAGCTAAGCAGTGGCTTATTATTCTGGAAAGTTCCTTCAATTTTAATAAGAACATTCAATAAATTGAGTAATTTTGAAATACTCTTATTACAAAAAATATACAATATATAAATAAAACTACAGCACATAAGTGTAAGCACAAAGGCCGTGCAAGAGAAAACAGAAGCATGGCTAGCGGGCTGGTGTACGTGCTAAGCTAAAGCATAAACTCCATAAATCTCTCTAATGCTTGCTCCCTCAGTAACAAACTGGACTACGTTAGCTCAGACTGTGGCTGACTACACAGCAGGAAATGAGGGATTGCTGGAACATCCCTGACTCAGCCATTAAGCTGAACGATAGCCTTAACATGTTTTACACTGTTTATTTCAACCGCTATATTGCCCACTACTAGGGGTTCCTAATGATGTGGTCAGTAAGTGTACATTATATATACGTATCGCTGCTGTCGGAAGAAATTTTTGTCGTTTTTCAGTAATTGTCATAATCTGAAAATGCCTGTTGCCCTTTGCATTGGATGTAAATTTCATGATGAACTGACCAAAAGAAATGGCCCGAAATGACTTGAAAAAAAGTCTGGTTCTATTAAATTACATTAAAAGTAAAGGAGGTTTTTTCCTTCTCCTGTAAAGTTCTCATTTTGGAGATACAAGGTTTTCTTCCGACAACGATAGTGATATACACTTTACATGTAGCCTGTATGAAACTCTAAGTACAATCTGGTGTTTGCAGTAGATTTACTGAGTGAGATTTTTGCTGTGAGTGATGATGAGTGATGATGCTGTACACCTGGGTGGTCATAGACTGGGCCGGGTATGTTGTTTTGGGCTGGACGCTAGAGTAATGACCCGTTTGAGCCACTCTTCCCCCTCAGTGCTCCCGCTGGATTGGGTGGGAAGGAGGCAGCCACTGTTGGGCAAAGCACTGATGCAGGAGAGGGAGCTGTGAAAAAAAAAAACAGCACAGCAATCATTTCAGCTCCTCTGTTTAAATCCATCTTTCAACTTACTACCACACAAATCTCTCTGTGCTTGCACTTTCTCCTTCGTTTTCCACACCCAACCACCTAACTTCCTCATTTCTTGTCCTTGCTTCACGCTTCAGCAATCTCTCTCTCTCTCTCTCTCTCTCTCTCTCTCTCTCTCTAGCTGAATTGAGGCCCATCATGCATCTGGCAGGTTTGTATGCGATGGCACCTAAACCCAGCAGGTTATGTTTTCATGTTTATTCCGAAGCGCGCTCTTAGAATAAACATTCAGGGTCTATTTGCCCTGTCCAAAACAAAACAAGAGTGTAGTTTCAAGAGCTAGATCTCCTGAGTAAATCATTTTAATCCCCCGTGGCCATCGTCTAACAACTCAGGCTGTGTAAAGGTAATGATGACACACTCAGCACTCTAACAAGGGTGCCTTGACATTTTAAAAGAAAAACAACAGTCACACATTTGTAGTCTGACTGCATTTACTGGGTGAAGATGTTCTGCTAAAGGAGCTTCCTTACAGCATATAGGCAAAAGAACACTGTCCTTCCATAAGAATAATAAAATCAGGGATTCTGGTCAGATTATATGTAGTCAGTACTGATCTGTATCAGTAATGCTTGTGATTTTAAGTGTTTGTAAATGCACTTGGAATTAAATGGGTTAAACATTTGGTAAAATGAACTGCAGTCACAACTGTGACTGAAATGCCCTGATCAGATGACGTTTTGTTGATATTCTAAGTGAAAATAAGTTAACATATCATTCTACAGAGAACACCCTTCTGCACATTTTATTGCACTATTACTGTCTATTTGCTGAATTTAGCATACTGGAAAGTAAAACATAAAGTGTGGCCTGTGCAAACATTATGACACATTTTATCTTACCTATGTTTTATTTCATTCTAATATAATAAACTCAACAAATAAAGAGGAAACTGTGGAGTAATTTAGCAGGATAATGACATGTAAGTTTATTATCTGTATAACTACCATAATTGGTACATAAGACATTAAAGGGTCTATTACTGATAGTTTAATAATATTGTACTGTCACATTTGTATCAAGCTCACAGGAGATGTAAACTGATGAATAGTCGCAATTGTGACCAGTAGGATAACAGTAGCTCGCATTTACTCTTGATACTCCTGAAAATGAGTTGTTTTCTTTCATATAACTTGACTTTCCATGCACAACATAATGGAACTTTGTCACAGTGTTGTCAGATAACATTGCCACGACTTTCTAAGGAATTACATTTTAATGTTGTGACAGTGTAACTGTGTTTGCAGGGTTGTCTGACCCTACAGAGACTACATGCAGCATTATATCAGCATGCTGCCTCAGTTTAGTGCGGCACCTTTTTTAAAGATTATTATTATTAATTAATTAGGTCCTTTTTTATTGCTTGTGCTTTTGGTACTTATTGTTGGAAGTTTTGACTCTGTAGCTTTTCACCGGTCACAGTGACCAAGAATGGAACTTAAATTATTATTAACTTTTCCAAAACACTCTGAAAGGGCAGATAGTTTGAGTCATGGGGCTGTTCGAGGAGTAAAATTCATGTACTCTGAGTTGGGTTTAGTGATCAGCTTGTCATAATACCTTTTCAAAGAAATATGTATTCAGAAAAGATGTACAAGTGGCTTTGAAGGTAGAAAGGGTATAAGTCAGTGATGGCGAGAGCTTCATTTTGTCAATTGTTGTACATTATGTTTTGTTTTTCTGAAGCATGGCTTGTCATTTGTTTCTCTGAGATCAGGATTCAGTTCCAGTTTTGTATGCTATTTAATATCACTTGTTTTTAAACACTATTTTATTTTTGTTCCATTTTAGTAATGTTTTGTGTTTTGATTTTTGTTTAATTTTAGCAGTAGCCAGTTTCCATTAGCAACCATGACTTGTGACAATTATTGCTGTGCACTGTTGCAAAGTTCAATGTAAATCGATGTACTTGACCCAAAACAGACTGTAACACACCCCTATTCACGCTCTGCCATTACTGCAGGTGTTTTGGTTAATTACCTCATTGTGGTCATGTGATGAATCTCTCTCTCTCTCTCTCTCTCTCTCTCTCTCTCTCTCTCTTTCTCTCTCTCTCTCTCTCTCTCTGACATATCTCTGTCTTACACTCTCTCTCCCCCTATGTCTCTCTTTGCCGCTCTCTCAGACCCCCCCCGTCTCTCTCTCTCACTCTTTCTCACTCTTCCCCTCTGTCTTTCTCTCTTGACCCCACTTTCTGTCTCCCGCCCCTCTGTGTTTGTCTCTCTCTCATCTGTCTGTGTCTCTCTGTTTCTTTTTTCACTCTCTCTCTTTCTTTTCTATCTTCCCCCTCTCTCTCCTTCTCACTCTTTCTTTTTTGTCATTCTTTCTTTTGTCTCTCTCTTTCTCCCTTTCTCGCCTTTCTCTCTCCCTCTCCTCCTCTTCTCTGTCTTGCTTTCTTTTCTCTCTCTCTTTCTCTCTCTCTTTGACATCTCTCTCTTACTCTCTCTTTCTCCCTCCATCTCTCTTTGCCATTCGACCAACCCTCTCCTCCCCTCTTTCTCTGTCTCTCTGTCTTATTCTCACCTCTGTCTCTCTTTCACTCACTCTGCTCCTTTGTCTCTCTCTCTAGACCACTTTCTCTCTCCCCATCTGTCTATCTCTGTCTCTCTCTCTCACTCTCCCCCTCTGTTTTTTCTTTCTCTCTGTCCCCTCCCTGTCTCTCTCTTTCTCTGCCTCCTCGCTCTATCTCTATCTCTCTCTCTCTCTCCCCATTTCTCTTTCTTTCTCTCTTTCTTTTCCCGCTGTCTCCCCTCCCCTCTCTCTCTCTCCCTTCCCCCTACTCTCCCCTTCTCTCTCTCTCTCTCTCTCTCGCTCTCTCTTTCCCCATCTCTCTCTCACTCTCTCCCCTCTCTCTCTCTCTCTCTCTCTCTCTCTCTCTCTCCAATTTCATAAGAAGCCACATACAATCTGTGCGGTAAAGGGAACATCTAATCAAACCACAATCAAAGCAGGAAATCAGTTGAAAATATTGTGCATCTTGAAAGATTTCTCCACACTACAATTTTCAGTCATTTTTGATACAGTCACTCACAGATGGTATTACCCGGCCCTCATCATTGAGTGTCATCCATAAGGTGCGTGTTTATACAATAATAAGGCCAGCGTGGAGAGCTTCCATTAGGCATAACCACTCGCTGTAAAGCCGTCAGCCTGCCTGTGTTTTATAGCTCTCTAAATATGGCTGCCCAATTCCCCCACTAACAGCCCAATGAGGCTGTAATCACCGCCTCCATGTTCTGTGCTTATGACACTGGTGCTGGCACATTTTAGTGTCTGCCTTGGTGCTTCATTTGCCACCTCATAAAGCATGTGGCCTGCTGTAGGCCAGCAGCCCTGTGCTGGCCTACAGAGTATGGTGTATGGAGTATGGTGGTTTTTTGGGATTATAGAGGAGACTGTGCCAGTCAAACGTGCTAATGAGAGGTCGAAAGACTTAGATCATCAGTGTGTAGATTTTAAGGGAGGTCCTGTATACTCTTTTAAATGTAGTTCGTAATAGATTATGTTACATTTATCGTCACATCAAAATTAAGACCGTATGAAAGTGAACGAAATTCCTTTGTGTCAACTACCAACAGAACTACAGAAGGGAAACTCTGGGTTGGCTGTCACAAGGGGTGGTTATTACATTGCTATTTGCTGGCACACTACAAATAGGTGTCTAGAAAAGCTTTGAGGTCATATACCGTTTTACCCTCTCTCTAACTAGCATGCCCTTTAGCGTACTAGTCTGCAAGGTTGGTTGACACACTGATGGGATGGGATAGTTGTCACATGCGCCACAGGAATGACTTAGTACATTGAGCATCAATCGGCATAGAAAATAAGTTAGCCAACAGGTTAGTTTGTAAGATACTATTTTTTCCTCATTGATGCACCCTTAGTGCAAAAATAATAAGCCTTAAACGTCAGTGGTGTGACAGCACAATCCAGGCCCTGTTAAACAAGAAACAATTATTGAATGTTGATGACTAAAATGTAACTGAGTAAAAATAGACTACTTTCCTCACAATTATACTTCAAATAAAAATATTATCTTAGAAGTACAAATATCATTTTATATATTATCATTGGATAGTACAAATCCATCATCACCTCTGGTCCAATAACTCATGGTGTGCTTTCATTACATATGTAGGTCTGGCTGATATCAGTTGGTATGTAAAAGCCAGAGTGAAAAGTGTGACAACCAACCCCATTTAACAAATTAAATTAAAAAATGGAAGAATGACACCTCATAGGAATAAGATTTTAATAATAATAATGATAATAATAATAATAATAATAATAATAATAATAACTCTACTAAATACTACCTCTGCTACTAATAATGATAAAAATAAAGACCTAATATTCTCCTCATTTCAAACATCCAGTGTTCTCTATGATTTTCCCCAGATATTCTAGCTCTGTAGAAGCAGGTACATCACCAAACTCACAGAACTCAGTCTTTGTATTGGGTGTTCCTTTAATAGATGGTTTCTGTTTTATCTTTTTAGAAACAAAAACAAACATGGCAGCTGGCGAGATAGATGCTCACTGCCTCCAAGACCAAATCAAATAGTGTCTAAACAATACTGTATTGATTTTAGAAATGTTTTTTCATTAAGTCCTTCTAGAAGGTCTGTCTTGTGAAGGTTAGAAATGAAATAATAAATATTTAATCAGACAGGCACAAATTTTGAGATAAATTTGAATGTCCAGTAATCTGGACATTTGGAGTATAGTATATGATGCTTTGATTAGTATAATAAACTCCTGCATTACAAAACGCAATCATTCAAGATTTTTCTTCATTTGGTTAAAAGTAGAATCTTGTGTTTATTCAGGAGTGACAGTAGATGATGTTCTATGAATTTAGAGATAATTTAGTTTTTTTTAGTGATCTCAGTGGATTTCACTGTCCAGGCATTGGAATTAGGCACATCTGCAAGATTTTAAAAAGTGAACATATTCTTATTCTCAGGATAACAGAACAAAACAAAAACACTGAACGTGAAAACTGGATACTTAATATTATACGATTCCCAGTAAAAATAAATGTAAAAAAAAACATGTACTATATTATTTAGTACGCTGCAGAAAACATGTTTCATAACAAAACATTGTTTGTTTTTAAAGTGTTCAGTCTCAGGACTGAAGCGGATAATAAGGCCATAATTAGGATAACAATTTTAATGAGGTCTGTTTTCTAGAGAAATTACCCACATTAGGTTGCGAATAAATGAACTGCCGAAAATTTATATTAAACCAATTGCCGATTTTTAATTGCCCTTATATTTTTCTCCCTTTTCTCCCTTTTGCCTAAACTGAGCAGCAAATGGAACTGAAGCATGCTGAGTTAGATAGGGTTACAACAAGTCAAAGAAAATATGATGGGATTTGCATTGTTCAAACATAATCTTTTGGTTACCCTCATAAATCCTTACATTTTTATCACAGTTTGTCATGTGTTATCAGTATGTGTGTTACAAACCTGTTATCCCAAGAAGTCACAGTCACGTGTCTCGTACGGAGATAAAAAATATTTAACTCTGTGGCCAAACTACAGCTGTTCTGGGCTCAACTGAGGGCCAGTCACAGCTGACTGGGTAGTCTTGGGAGAGAAGCTTTTCTGCATAGTTGGCTGCTGCATTACAAGGGCACTGCTGCACTGTTTATTTTTTATTTTATTTATTATTTCTGGGATTTCACAGTATTTTGCAGTAATATTTTACAGTAAAATACTGTATTCATCATTTTATTGTGAAATCAGCTCATGTTAGGATAATTTCTTTAATAAGACTGCAAATTGCTCTGTAAATATATAGTGCAATCTTTATTTTATATATATATATATATATGTGTGTGTGTGTGGGTGTGTGTGTGTGTGTGTGTATGTGTGTGTGTTTTATATGTAAACTTACAGTGCTGGCTAGTTACATTAGTTTTACAGTTTTTAGGTGAAAATACAGGCGATTAGTGTATTTTAATTACGCATTATTAATATGAGTCTACAGCAGAATACGGCTACATCACAGTAATATTGTGGTCAAGATGACTGTAAAGTGAAAAGTTGCTATTTTACTGTTATTTACTATTAATGTGGTTGAGTAAATGATTGTGTTCTAACAATTTAGAACAAGATGGTCCTTCAAGAGTTCTTTAGTAAAGATAATGATTCTATATAGAACCACAGACAATCATGCTGAAATGTTTTTTTGCATGATGAAATGGTTCTTCAGATTGATGGAGGATTTGTTGTATATGATTCTATGTAGAACCTTTTTGAAAAGGGTTCTGTATAGCACCAAAAAGGTCTCTTTTATTGTTATAAACTTGATATTGTAACAGTAGAATAATGCTCTTTGGTGCTATATAGAACCATATACAACACATTCTCTATCAATCTGAAGAACCATTTTGTGAGGCAAAGAACCCTTTAAGCATGCAAATGGTTTTTTGAACATTCAATACAGAACCATTGGCTTTACAAAAGGACCCTTGAGGAACCATCAAGAGTGTAGTAACTTAGTATTTCTAATGTTTCACTGTATTTGTAATGTAAATTCTGCCTTACAATCCTCAACTTGTAATACTATTATTAATATTAATACTTACCCTTGATGAAGTGGTTTAGGCTATTAGAATATCCTACCCATAATTTTCTATAGGGATCTACCTACAAATATGCACTATGGTAGGACATTTTGACAAGGTAGGACAACTAATCATCGGATCTCAGTGCCCTCATGCCAGTTACAGCCATGAAAATAAAGACATATTAATAGAAACACCTCCTAAACTTGTTACCTATGTGCAAGTTGAAACATGTATCTGAGCAGCAAAAATTAACAAATTGTGATGGACTATGACCCTCCAGGAACAGAGCTGGACACTGGAATCAGATCCCCAACACTGGGCCTTTGATAGACATGCAGTCTGGTTTTGTTTGTGTGAGCTGCACTGTCACTGTAAGGCCCTGTGCTCCACTGCAGCCTGAACATGGACTAGACAGGTCTGAGCCACCTGAGGGCTTTTCCCTCCGTGTGCCAAAACAGTGTGCAAATCAGTCAGTCAGAAGCGCCTGTCACTAGACATAACGGTCAGAAGCGTCTTCAGTGAAGCGTGGCCCGCAAGCGCTGCACTCAAGCTGCTCTCCAAAATCTCAGCGTCCGCCAGCACGAGACTCATTTGTGTGAGATGCGACTTGGGCGAATGCAGCAACGGCAGTCCTCCCCATTGTGACGTCACAGAATACCAAGCCCTCATCATCACCATGGTGACAAGGTTAAGCGCGAGGGATGGCAAGGGATTTAACTGGGAAATGGCAGGAAGTGTGACTGAGATGTTATTGTGGGAAGAGAAACAGGAGCTGCCACTTAAGAGTCTCCTCCCAGCATGACCGGAGCTGAGAAGCGAAGATGATCATGTCAAAACATAGCAATCACCCAGGCTATTACCGGAAACTATTAACTTTAAACACAGCAATGATGATAATTATTGGATAACTCAGCAGTAGGAAAAAACACGAATATATGAAAGCCAGAGGTCAATAGTTCATGTAATAGCTCAGTTTAATTATCCACAAAATGCTGTAGCCTTAATGTGGAACATTGTTCTATCAGCAGATAAAAGTCCAAAAGTGAAAGATTATGTGGAACAGGTCTGTTTCGCTTCTGCGTTGCTGCACTTACAAGTCTGCACTTGTAAGCATCTTTCCTAGCCTGTCTGTATCAGATGATGGATGAAACGTGCATGACACCACTTCTGATAATCATGTTCTTAAGTGGGACTAGTATATAAAATGGAAATGGTAATGGTATATGACTATGGCTTGTGAAGCTAATCATACTGATCTATGGTCTGACAGTCAAAAAAGCTTTTTACACAGTGTAATGGAACACTCCCTTACATTGACAGAAAACACAAATTTGTGGGCCTGCATTAGTTGGTCCTTACCATTACCGAAATAATACTTATATACTCCCAATATATTATGTTTGGTTCTCTTCTTTAAATATCATTTGAAAACATAAACTGCCCCTTGTGTGAACATTTCTTAATAAATGGACTAATACAAATTCTTTCAAGCCTTTTTAAAGATACATTTACAGATGTTAAGGACAGTTTTCTTTCCTCGTCTTATAAGGTTACCAATTCAGAGATTTAAGATCTCTTTTCTTTTGATAGACATGATATTCTGGCTTGTACTAGATTTCTTACATACTAGCCTGTGGTGTAACAAGTCATCCCAGGGCCTAAATGCAAACTGGGCCCTCTAATCAGAGACAATGGGTTTAAAATTGGTTAATTATTCATCAATGACATAAGAAGCAGGAGCTAAGAAAGAATGAGGTGTAGGAATCTACAGGCTGCAGGCTATCTGAACTCACAGAATGAGGGTGGAGGTTTAATTTCATTAAATGAATACAAGTAGAGCGTAAAATGAGCTCACAGTGTTGTTATATTTGCCAATGCTTTTCATTGACGCTTATGCTATGTGCTACAGCTGTGCTTTGTAACGTCTGCCTCCTGGTGCCAGAGACCCTCTGGTGGCGTGAACCTTCTCGTCCAAAGTGCGAAAGCCTTTAGCCGGTTTTTGTAGTTTTTGTACGCTTCCTTCTTTGAATAAGAAACTCTGACCAGAATGTAAGATGCAGGTTCTTCCACTTCTTGTGAGAATGTATGATGTTAGAGACAAACTCATCTAACATTCTAACTTTTTTTTAAACTTTAAACTTTCACAACTATTTGAATATTTGAAAATTCTAACTCATCTCTAATATAAATATATATAAAGTTTAGCAGCTGCACTTCCAGCAGAATTTCTCCACTGTTTTCAGTGAACTACAAGTAAAGTTGAATTATGCCATGCTTTCATTTTTACTGACTGAGTTTTTAAGGGTCAGAGCTAACCCATTGCACAAACAAAGTGGAGAGTTTTGTAATGATTCTCATTGTGTTCAATTACCATCTGCCATAGTTTCATAGGCTCCTACTACTCACAGTAAACGAGTATGGCGTAGTGGCTGAGAAAGGCAGACCCAGCTGCTGAACTGCACTCTTTTAAACAGGCCTGTCGTCAACCTGCTGGGAGGCTGGGTGGCCATGCGTTGACATTTCAGATTACAGGGCTGTGTTTGCAGCTGAGGCGGTGGGGGTTTGGTTCACTGCAGTCTGGATCCCCTTGCACTAGCTCCATTAATCAGAGCCCACACCCACTGGAGCAAGGCACAGACATTGTCGGGGTGCGCACCGCCTTATGGTGCACCAGCTGTGGGCAGATGAACCTAGCCATCACATTAACTGGAGCACACATGCATGCAGAGACCCCATTGTAGCCCCCTACACTTCACCTACTGTCCCTGATCGGAATATAAAACATGGTAATATCATGAAATGTGCGGCGTAGGCATAAAACACGATCCCAGCAGAGCTGGATTTGTTTGTGACCATGACATATATGGAAAGTTTCTTTTGATGTGCTCGAGGTTGATCATATAGCAGGGAAAGTACTGTAATTCCCCAGTGTGGCAAGAAGAACAGCTCGGAGGATCAAATGTAATGGATTATTTCAACATCAGATGCGTTCTTTCCACGCTTGCAAGGAGAGCAGCATAAAAGCAATGGGAGCGGACCGAGGGCTGTGGTGTCTGGAACCTGAGTGGCATGTGAAAAATTACAGCGTTGAGTTATGAAGTCCAGTCTTTCAGGAACACATGGATCTGAGGGAAGGGGCCCATAATCTTTATGAAATGCTTCCGACAGTATTTGAAACAGTCCATTGCCTAGGGGACACATTTTGAATACTACGACGCATTTATCATATTCTTCTCTGGCAGCTCCAGGCTATTTCTGTTGCATCATGGCTTTTATGACCATCTGTTGCAGAGTGAAAATTTTAATTAAAAATTACATTCTGTTGCTCTTGAGTGCCAGCATTTTGAAAATGTTCTGAAAGTTTACCCCATCCAACAACGAGGCAAAGCCAAGGCTGAACTAATCAATAATCACCAACTATTTACTCGTGTCAAAAGTCTTATGCTGTGTAGGAACTTCAAATGAAGTGGAAATAATGCTCACTTCCTCTGAAGCACACATGCGGCAAGCAAATGAAAGCAAATAAAGATATAGATACAGAATACTTGATGGAGCACACAGCTGTACAATAGCGATAGGCATGGTAACGTCAATTTCACAAATTCTGTTTTACTCTGAAGTCCCTTAGAGGATAGCGATTTAGACAGGAAAACAGATTGCAGAGTCGAAAAAGAAATAAGTTATCACACTTACACATGCCCATTTGTCATTTTCAGGGAAGATGTGATGTGGTAAATATTTGCAATTAGAAGGGAATAAGTTGTCAAGGATACAGTTTACAGCGGGGGTTCACAGGCCTGGTCCCGGGCTGCCTTACACCTGCATTATTTTTGTAAAATGTTCTTTTGTAGCAACTGCTGGAAGGTTTGACAACCTTTACAGAACATTAGAGGAACTCCTATTCAACCTAAAGCAATGTTTTTGTCAAACTAACTTACATTTGGAATAAGTTAGTGATTCCAAATGATGTTTGTTTTGTGTGCAAGTAAAAGGTCACACTGTTACATTTAATCAGATGTAGACTTTTTCTCAGCCATGCAACTGAGCTAATGCTAGCGTGCTGTCTTTGCTAACCTTCTTAGTATCCATTAGCTACAACAACACAGTCCAGCTCCATAGCATTTTCAACTGGAAAGTCAACTTTATGTAGCAAATTTAAGCTCCAACATGCATTAAGTTGAATTGGATTTTTGCCAACATTCTGTAAGGCTGTTATCACATCTAGTTCATTTGCTAAAGTCCCAGAGCTTGGATTTTTGTGACATTGTATCCTTTTCACTTGGTCTGGTTGCTGTTACATTGCAATGGCAAAAATGCACCAAGTTACTCAAGTGGGTGCTTGTTTATCAGTCAGAAATGTTGCAGGGATGCAAGTGTTCCATTACTTTTATATATTCCAAAAGAAAATCCTACTTTGCATTAAAATAGAGATATTAACATTTATGTGTATCACAGCCAAAGTGATAAATACAAACCTGACTTGATATCTGCTTCTTAATGATTGGTTTGTCAATTTGAATGTAATCAAGCCATAATCAGGTCTCTGATGCATGTGCCAAAATTACAAGCATTGCTTCGCTATTACTTTATTGCTTCTTGGCCGTCTTTAGTAGCAGCTTATGTTGCAAAAACGATATGAGTGTCTGTCAAGAGCCAAATAAATGACTTAAATAAGGCTGATTATGTGGACAGTACAGAGCTGATGTGCTGCTAGAAGGAGCAGAAAAGCATGCTATGATGTTGACCATCACAAAAATGTCTTCCATCCAACAGTAAACCAGGGTTCATTTGGAGGGAAACGAAGAACTTTGCAATGATAGATAATTAAATAAAGACATTTTTTGTAAAAGTAAAATAATATGTGCATGGAATGACATTGTTTGGTGGCCAGTATTTAAAACAGAAGAGTCACTAAAATGTAAATAAAGCTTTGGCTTTTTAATGTCAAAGGTTGTATAAAATAGATTAGAAAACAAAATAACTGGTAATGATATTAAAAAAGGGTGAAATGGTTAATATATATTTTTTGTTGGATGGGGCTCATTTGACAGACCACAGTTCAGCTGTTTAGTGTGCACAAGTGGAGTGTTTACATCTGTCAAAACTAAAGAAAAAGTTTGATAGGTCCAAACCAAACAATGTAGGTACCCGAAAATATATCCAACTTCACAACAGTTGCTATGAATGAAGGCATTTGTGGCCATTTAAGTCAATTAACAAATGCTTTCTGTGTTAAAGTGGGTTAAAGCAGGAAAAACATTAAAATGTGCGATGCAGAGGTACTCCAGGAACCACTATTATTCTGTATTCAGTATGTCAACTTGTGCCTTGGCCTGAAAGTGGAAGATGACTGCAGACAATTCTGACAGGACAATAGTAGTCCTGGCCTGTCATGTACTGATATATAAAAAAGAGAAGAATAGAGTTATTACCAAGTTAGAGCAGGGTGACCTAGACTCGCTCATATGCCAATTCACAGTGGAAGCACAGAGAGTTCTAATGCTCTGACAGTGTGAAAAATCCATCTCACTCATGATCCAACACGCCACAGCGAGATGGATTTCAGGGTTTAAGGGCTTATGAAACTTGTCCCGGATGTGGTTTTGCTAGAGGATGACATTTAAAAAAATGTTGTCAATTATGTAAATGTGTCATGTGAGAATACAGTTTCATTACCGCTGCCGTATGACCATTTCACCACTGCCATGCATTCTGTGGCTTCTAAAATTGTTGTTTCTCCCGAGGTTAGTTAAAGTGTAATGATCCTGCTCTCGTTGTTCTGTCTCATTGGTTTTATTGATTAAAGTGCCACCGATTTCAGAGATTTTCATCACTGGTAGACTGTACAGCACGGGTGATTACAACAAATAGGAACGTATTATTAAGCTTGTGACTGCGTTGGCTGTAAGTATATGTCCATTCTTGAAAATACAGCAACCGTGTTATTTAAGTGACTTCTTTGGTCTGCGCACTGAAGGAGTAATAACAGAATGAAGGGCTTGAGGTAAAGGTAATTAAATCATTCTGACTAGCCAAAGAATTACACACCAGCTCACAGCAGTCTGTCCACAGCAGGGAACTATTGCCATTTTACAAACTGAAGCCTTATCTTCTTTAGCTCCAACATCATCAGACATACATAAATAATCCCAAATGAAAGACCTAGATGGAATGGCTTCATTCAAGGGTTCCATAAGGAGATGGTTAAAAGAGAAACGATCGAATGAATGGATGGTATTTTTGAAGAAAACTGCTTTTATCATGTCAGTGGCATGCTTTTCCCAAGATGCTAATTTTAATGATTGGATCTTTTTGCTGCAAAAGCAGGTCTCTTTGTGCAGCTACAATGGATTCCAACAAAGAAAACAAGCAAATTATAGTGCAAAACTGTGTCTTTTTTTAGTGCTTCTAATAACAAACCATAAGAATGCATGGAGGTGGGTGCAGTCCACGTTCACCTGGTCTGTTTATGTATCAAAGGTCTTTGCTTGCATATGTAAAAAGGTAATACTCCCACAAGAGCATGATGTCCCAAAAGTTTTTAATAAGCTGTGATTTACAAATATAATAATTATTAAAAGTCTAAAAGACTGTAGTCCAGTCTTATCTAGAGGGTAAAACTGGTGTATTATGGGGACGTGGTAAAGAACATATGCTGAAGAATATATGCTCAGGCCTTGCACAAATGGAATTTGCTATGAAACAGCTTTGAAACTGACCTATCTGAGAAACTTGTTTGCATGTTCAAGCTTGCTCTGTTGACTTCACTCCAAAGCATTATACTATGATGAATTACTCAGTATAAACCTAAGAATGGACAGACTTAAATGGCTATTAGAAATTGTAGGCTAAAAGGAACCACATTGGTGGATCTTGAAAAGAAGATAACTACTATAAAAGCCTCTTACAATTGTTCACTGGCATTACACAAAGTTAAGAAGTGGTTCAAATGTTACATCACTTTCCTCCATTTCCTGTAGCTTCTGACCTGTAACCAGCTCTACATTTTCTTTCTTTTCTTTCTTTCTTTCTTTCTTTCTTTCTAAGCATTTGCCCTTTTTTCACAAGTCAAGCCTTTATGTTCAGCATGGGAGCTGCTTCAAATGGCCCTTGAGAGGCTTTACCCCATTTTCTGAGTTGGAGGACCACTTGATGTGCCCTCCCCTACTGATAATGTGTTGCATTCGTTCAGATTTCACACTCCCACCA
Organism: Colossoma macropomum; assembly: GCF_904425465.1. Lineage (NCBI taxonomy): Eukaryota > Metazoa > Chordata > Actinopteri > Characiformes > Serrasalmidae > Colossoma > Colossoma macropomum. Next base: position 23,949,929 of record NW_023494803.1, on the reverse strand, counting down.
TAAAGTCCCATTGAATTTGTCGATGCCGAGGGAGGCGTTAGCCTGTAGAAGGGGTCCCATATTTGCCCTGGCCTGGACCCTCTCTATCCAGTCTCACTGCAGGTGGCATACTCCTCTACTGCCACTCTGGGTGCTGTTATGTGCTCCTTCACATTAGCTGCTCTGTGGGAGTAATTACCTGGCCTGCGAGAAGAGAGGGGAAATTGCGGTGCACACGGTCGACCTCATGGCTCCGAGGAAGGAGAGAGGCAGACTCATTCTTGACACGTCGCTCTCTAAATTGCCCCCTTTGCTGTTTTTTGTACAGGTGAGGCAGATTAATAAAGCTTACAGCGCATACAAGACTCAGCCATTTATCCCTGACTGCCGTTAATGCCCCCTCCGCTCCCTCCACTCCCTATGTTCCATTAATCTCCACTGGAGGCCCGGCCTGAGCCTCCATGGCGCAAGCCAGGGATTGTCCCCATGCTTCATCCTGCTAGCAGCAGCCGCAGCCCCTTGCAGTGTGTAAAAGATGTCTCCCCTAGCAGCATTCCTCAACATGCTATCCTGCACATGTGAGCTATGCTGGGAGAGATGAGGTTCACTGTGTCTGTGTAGAGGGGTGTAATGTGTTAGCGTGTGGACCAGACAGTGTTAAACGACGCACAATAGCATTGTGCTGCCGTAGGGATTTGTTTAGGCTCTGGGGTATTGATTCCCCAGCTGCCCAAAACTAAACGAGACAAATGTTCAGCTTCAGTGAGAACAAAGTGCTGTAAAAAAAGGGTGAGATGGAGAATAGCATGAAGTTTTCTAGCTGCAGACACTAAAAACCTTTACAGTTTATTCCCAGCAGACTGAACCAGTGCCATAACTTCCAGCAGTGCAGAGGGGGAAACCACGAAGGATCCGTGGTGACCAAACCACCTCACCAGCAGCGGCAACAGGGCTGCCGTTTTTGATGGACATGAAAAATTTGTTGGTGGGCTGAACCTTGAATTTTGCTCCCACAGCTGGTCAATAAAATGAAATAGTAACCATAACTATGAGGCCTCTGTTTAGTGGCCTCTGCTTAGAACTTGGAGCTCATGAAAGAAAAAAATAATGCAAACCTGCTTTGCACAACAGAGTAATTATGGTCAAACATGACTTCAATCTGCTCAAGAGCTCGCTATATTATTCTTCTGATTTAATGAGCCATGTTTTGTTGATTTTCTAAGTGTAAAGAAGTTAACACACCCTCTACAGGGAGCAAATAAAATATGAGATTTATTTTGCAAAATGTAGCACACATTTTGTTCCCTGAGTTAAACCTATCGGAAAAAAAATAAAGTGTAAAATATGCAATGGCTTTTTTTGTTAAATTCAGCAAATAAACTGTGCTTGTGCATTGAAATGTGCAGCAGTGTCTTCTCTGTAGAGGATGTGTTCACTTATTTTCACTTAGAAAATTAATAGAACAAACCTTTTTATATGACAATTAATAGGCCAAACTTTTTTATATGACAATGTATCCAGTCCACAAGCAGTGCTGATGATCTTAAAAGAGGTTGTTGTCCTATTCCAAAAAGCTCAGCAAACACAGCTGTGATCATAGGTTTAACTGGAATTTTGATTATCAAGCATTGAATTTTTATGGAATATTTAGTGAGTTTGTTTAATTTGAGTTTTGGTTTATTTATTAATAAGATTTTTATACTGATGTCAGGACTGGACAGAAATCAGACACTCGCAGATTAAAATGAGAGGTTTTAATAAAGGGCTTAAGCACAAAGGGGTAGTCAAAAACAGTCCAGGTCAGCAACAGCAAAAAACAGAGGTAGTAGAGGGGCATACCAAGAGACGTAGTCGAATAAGCAAGCACAAATCCAAAACCGGCAAAACAAAGTACAAAAGGGAGAGGCAAAACACAGAGTAATAAACAAGCTAAGGTCAAAACACGAGAAATTATACAGACAAGGAACGGGGTTGGGGGGGTAACTCCTAACCAGAGTCACGTGGGAGTTGGAGTTCTGTTCGGCTTGGGAGCCGAAGAGAAGTGTGACAACTGAAAGTAAATTTGAGCAATCTTTTTGCGTGGGCCAGTGACAAAAGTGGGTGAATGTAGGCCTGCCTGGCCCCATCATACTGCCACCCCTGCCCCAGTGTCTTTACTGGACCCCTTTTATTGCTACTTACTCCATTTTACACCCATTATTCAAGGGTAACTGTGCACTGTAAATCCAAACATTCAGGTTTTTAATCTTTAGAAACTGAGCAGAGTCTGACTGTAAAATCATAATCGGATTTAGAACGTGTAGCATTAAGGTTTAAAACAGTATGTTTATTTCATATTCACAGTTAAGGTTTCCTTAATGGGGAGCAGCTCAACTAAACACTGTTTACTTTAAAAAATGTTGCGGGAAAAGTATTTAAAACCTAAGAAAATGGACTTACAGTGTACACTTTAACCGTTAACCTACATTAGAGAAGCATTTTGGTTAAAATCTAGTGAGTAAATAGAGAGTAAAAAAAAAAAAAAAACATTGCTTATTTATTATTTTATTGGAGGTAATTTTCACACAGGGACCCATAAGATCCTAGTTCCACCACTGGACTGGACTATTTCTCCCAAATCTACTGAAAAGAGAGCAGACTCTCAAACACACTCTGAAGACCCTTAAAGAGAGTCGACTCTAAACACACTCTTAAGACCCTTAAACTGTAATAAAACTAATAAATCAGGTGAACACATTCAACTCTGACTGCCAGCCACTCACAGTTGGTGGAAGTTCTACTTATCTGAAAACTGTTTATATACAATCACCGATGTTAGCGCCTGCAAATCAGCCAGCATCTATATTCAAAGCAGCAAGCATCTTTCAGCAAAGCATTCAAGTCAGAGGCAGAAGGGTCTGCTAGTCTGAGTCAAGGACGCACAGCAGATTGGTGGAGAATGATAGCTTTTGATTCACAGGAGTCTCCAGCTGTTTTTATTGCACCTCTAGACAGCGTGCACAGAGAGAGTGTAGGAAGAATAGAATATGCACAAGCCTGGAGTTAAACGCTAGTGGATCTGCGGCGGTGAGGGAGCCGCATGCAGAGTCCCTGCTGAGCTTTCACAGGCCTTAATGAGGACAGACAGGATGTGATGAGATGTCCTGTGAATTCCATGCTCATCTTCTGCCCAAAAGAACACGATTACATTTCACCCCTAAAACCTGAGCTTTTCAGGTAACCTGTTTATGCTTGCAAGATTCCTCTCTCTCTCCCAGGTTAAAGAATACTCTCTTTTAGAAAGCACATCTGGATAAAAGAGAAGCTTGTTACTCATAGTCGATGACAGTTACATGGTGCTTACAGCTGCTATTTTGTAATGAGATATGTCTTCAGGAGTGGTGCACTAGTGCTGGCAGCTTGTGGATGCAGTTTGTTGTGATTGCGCTAATGCAGTGCTGTCTGAGCAGAGAGGCTGATGTTAGAGGGGTTGATGCTGGGGGAAGCGGAGTTATTCCTCTGCTTCATAACTCACTTAGTCAGATCCATCTGACCTTTAGGAGTGACGTCAAAACTCATACGTTCTCCTGAGAAGATAGAGGGAGAGGCAGAGAGGACAGCTCACACAGAGCATCAATCTCTTTCTATCCCCCCCTCCATCTGTCTGTCTGTATATCTATCTATCTATCTATCTATCTATCTATCTATCTATCTATGTATCTATCTATCTATCTATCTATCTATCTATCTATCTATCTATCTATCTGTCTGTCTGTCTGTCTGTCTCTTTCTATCTATCTATCTATCTATCTATCTATCTATCTATCTATCTATCTATCTGTCTGTCTGTCTGTCTGTCTGTCTGTCTATCTATCTATCTATCTGTCTATCTATCTATCTATACCTAATCTAGAAAACAATGATGCTATTTGGTCAAACATGTTGGCTATCTATCCTTCTATCTGTCTGTATGTCTGTCTGTCTGTCTGTCTGTCTATCTATCTATCTATCTATCTATCTATCTATCTATCTATCTAAGCTAGAACACAATGATTCCATTTAGTCAGACATGGTTGCTATGTTTAATGTAAATGAAATTCTCATTTTAATAAAGACACACACACACACACACACACACATACACACACACACACACACACACATGCCTGCAGAGAGCAGTACATTGTGTAAACTAATGAAATCAATCAAATTTATGCCTGGAAGAGCCGCTGGTGGAGCTGGTGGATTTCCATTTGGCATTTCAATGCTTGTTTTTCCAGCACCTCCAGTAAAATGACTAGAATTTTATTGTTGGACCAGCACCAATAAATGGTAATTATTGGGACAAATCTTTAGTGAAATCATCCAGTATGACCTTTTTTTATTAAGCAGCATTAAATTTGGAACCCAATTTGGAATTGGATTTATTTCTCAAAACCAAATACCTGGCAACTGATAACAAACTTTATAGACGTGATATTATTTTCAATATTTGGAGAGCAAAGTAGTAATTACTTTTCCCCACATAGGCTTTTTTACATGTGAAATGAATGCTTAAATTAAAATGTAGGTCAGTAAATGTCATATTCTATAGCTATACACATTAATGAGGGGTTGCCTTTATCCCTTTGGTATAGTGCATTAATAAGATGGATCATGTTATCTACTCTACAGCTCTTTTTCTTGAAAACATGTCTTTTGAAACTGGATACCCATAAGGGTTGATGGAAAATGAAGCGAAAGTGAAAACTCTGAGGCTTCATCCAGATCAGTGAAAGGACCCCCCACCCCTTCCTCCTCCCAGGATGGCCTGCAGGGTGGCTGTAACCTGCTGGTGCCCTTTCAGCCTCTCTGCTTGATGTACATGAGGACGTCAGCACGGCGGGAGGCAGGAGGTGTTTTTTCGTGAGGTGAGGGGAGACCCCCTGGGGGTGTAAAGGCTGGTCACAGGCAGCAGGGTCTAAAGCATCAGCTCTGTTCAGCACTCAAACACCTTGGCCCCCTGCACAGAGGGGCTGGCTCTGCTGTTCTATTCTGAACCGACGGACACGCAAATGAGCTGTTGATAATTAATCAGCCGTCCATCACTTTCATACCTGCACAGACAGGAAGCAATGCAGTGAATTCATTTGCTTTAAATGTGCACATCATTTCTACATTCATAAAATGTATGATTCTTTGCTTACATAATGTTGTTTACACATTGCACTGTGTATATTATACAATGCACTTTACTCTATCTATACTTGAGAACAGCCCAAATGCATTTTATAACTGTACATTCGTGCATATGCATAATATACATAAAACTGAACTGAACTGAATACATCTTGTCTATTACACAATCTTATTTTTTGGTTTCATTACACACATGTACACATCCGAATCAGCTAAATTCAAGGCATCGCTTTATTCAGTGTGTTCAGATAAATTGTTGCCTCCAGATACATTCGTAACCTTTATTAATCCTCTAGACACTTTATTATCATCTACTGTCTGGTGTTCAAAACCCTGGATTTTTATGTCCATCTCCATTAAGGGTGGTTATACAGATATAAATAGCTGGATTAATGGTAAACAGCTTGCCAATCAGGTCATTTTTTCTCTAGCACTTCATGTGAAATGGTTTAAATTTTATTGTTAGACCAGTACCAATGGATGGCAATTACAAATCTTTATTGAAAACATCCAGTATGACCTTTTTACAGACTTCATTCATTTGGGAATCTAATTTAGAAATGAGTTATTTTTCATAACCAAGTACCTGAGCCTAGACACACTGAAAAAAGAAATGAACACAATTTTGTCTTTCACTGTCTTTAGGCAAAACATTTGTGGGTAAAATAGATTTTATTATGCCCGTATTAGTGCATGATTTGGATTGACATTAATAAACTTGCTGAAGAGGTTTAGACAAAACACATCTGCTATTTTATGCCTTGTTTTGAACTTTGCAGAGACATTCAGTAAATTAAGTTTCTTACTCCCATTACTATTGAAATTGACTTACTGACTCCAGTTAGTGAGTTGGACTGACTGTCTTAAAGAGATGATTTTTACTTTCAGGGAGAAGTTGAAATTGCAAATGAATTTCTCTTAACCACCCTACTGAACTCTGAAACCCTGAGGCCAATTATCTCAGTAATAGTCTGATTCAATTTAGCGTGATTCATCACACTGTCTGCTGATACTGTCAGCACTATCAAACATAGTATCAGCTACATTACGAGTATAGTTAAACATCTTCTTATTCATTTTTCAATGTATATCTTGCACATTCACCTATATTTAAGCACACAGGAACCCATTCGTCCCTTTCTTTACTACAGTAACAGCCTCTGCTCTTCTGGCAAGGCTATACAATAAATGTTGGAATATTGCTGCAAGGATTACAGCGTAATTGATGTCAGTTACTGATACCGGATGATCAGTTGTGGATCCACCTCCACCTCATCCCTAAGGTGCTCCAGCACTCCTCAGAATGCAGTTGCATTGCTCAACAGCCCAGTACTAGAGAGTGTTATGCCCCTCTAGCCGACACTTTGCATTGGACATGTGGCTGCTCCAGAGTGAAGAGTGGATCTCTTCCCATCTCTAGATTTTCACACATGTTGTGTATGTGCAACTGAACACATGTCAGCAATGGGTGCTCCTTAAAGTAGCTGAATTCACTAATTAGAAAAGGGATAGGTAAGGGAAAAGTCAAAGGAAAATAAGTGAAACTCCAAATCTCCAAAAAATGAGACCCTTAACAACCATGCACCGACCATCACCATCAGATAAACAGTGATTTCATCTTTGAGAGACAGGAGAAAATCTAGAGATAGGAGAGGCTCCATTCTTCTCAAAAAATCTAATCTGAAAATATCTGTAGATGTTTCCGATCATCATTCCCCTGTGAGAAGACAAAAAAGTGCTATGGGTCTGAAAGGATTTGAAGCTGTCATGAAGTCTTTACTGAGTAAAGGAAATAGACACAAAAGAAGAGAAACTGCAAATTAAACAAAGAAGCTGTTGGTGCTCTCAGAACAGACTGACCACTCCAGAGTCCAGACCTCAACATCACTCAAAATGTTTGGAATTACGTGGATTGTGAGAAGCAGAAAATGAGATTTCTTAGAAAAACTGAAAGCAAAAAAAAAAATCTTATATTTAGTTATTGAGACTTTTTTCTGTTAAACATTTGTTTTCTGCTTTTTTCCTGACACTGAGAAATGAACAACTTAATGACCATTTTGATTAGAAATTAAATTAATGAAGAGTAGTCTCTGGCTTTGCACAGTACTGTGTGTATTGTGTAGTAAGGTATAGCATAGTATAGTATGGTATAGTATAGTATAGTATAGTACGGTATAGTGTAGTACAGTATAGTAAAGAATATTTCTATAGTTCTGTTGTGGTTAAATCTCATAAGCAAACAAGTTGCGTGATCAAGGAATCCCTCAAATGCACACTGACTCACGACCCATATAGTGCACTAAACAGTGTGTGCTTCAACTGGTGAGAAGTAAGTTAAATCTAATCACCTCTTCTCATCACTCCTCAGTGTCCGAGACATACTCGCGCAGGAAGGAGCTGCTGAGTAGTAGAATCAGAGATGATTTGTGTTTTCTGTTTGTGGGGCTTGACTCTGCCATTATAACTTCCACACTGACTGTTAGATCACCTCTCTGCCTGCAACAGAAAGAGAAAAAAAAGAAAACTGGGCAATTTCACTGCTGTCATCTCCACTGAGAGATGAAGGCCACTGTTGCTCAGGAAAAAGCAGAAGAAAAACATCACTGTCTGATGAATAAATATATGCCCCACAGTCTCTCTCTCCCTCTCTCTCTCCCTCTCTCTCTCTCTCTCTCTCTCTCTCTCTCTCTCTCTCTCTGGCAGTCAGACAAAGCTGTACTCCACTATCTAAAACACATACTAATGTAGAGTATTTAAATAGTAGTTATTTCTATAACCGTTCAAAGCCCACAGTTGTCGGTCCCATAGCAATTGCATATTTGTAATAAACGCCAACCTGCGATAACTGCGCTCTCAGTCAGACGTTGATACTAATTCAGTCTGAAACTGTTCCTCAGGACAGGGTAAACCGTTATTTTACCTCTTTGACATAACAACAAATGTCGTTGTAAGGATACTGAATGTAGGCATGAAAGGTATTGTGATTTTTTTTCCTGGTTGCTTATTTTCATTTCGTGTCCATTATGACAGGCAGTTGTTGCCATCGCTTGTGGCAGAGCAATCAGGCAGCGGAAATGGAGAGTGGTTGTGTGTTTATTGGAACGTGGGACGATGCAAAGCGACCCCGTCAGCTGTAATGGGGAGAACACTGGATCTATGAGCTGCCATTAAAAGCTTCAGAAATGTCATACAGAGCCAGAGACCGGAGCCTAGAGTTGCAAGCATGGCATTTTCATATAGCCAAGCATGCATTTCTAGTATCAGATTTAAACAGGGGACAGTGTATTAGAAAGCAGATATTGATTTGATGTTAATTATATACAGTTTATAACTCATACCTGTTATACATGTTAGCAATGAACAGCTAGTCCCTCTGTACATTTTAGGTTAAGTTTGAAGGACACATCAATCTTAAGTCTGAAGTTGCAATTATCTGTGAAGTATTTGACTTCATTAAGCAGGCATTTGAACGATTCATGCTCCGCCCACAAATATTTTATTTCCCAGCAACTGACTTTATGGAACATTGGCAATAACTCCAATCAAGTCTATTCAAGTCAGTTTTTGTCAAAGTGTGAGTGTGTTGTTAATTCTAAATAATATTTGTTTTGCTTGTGCTCTGAAAATAGATTGGAAGCAGGTATTTGTGTGATCGAGCAAACAAAGAGAGCAAGGTTGCAGAGCCAGCTCTACCTAATACGCAACATAAGCAGTTGCTTAGGGCCATATGGTCATCACGAACAATTTCTAGGCTATTATTGTGCCATAATGTTGTCTAAGATGCTTGAGTGAGAGGAGAAAAGCATCTGGTTAATTCCAAAAAAGGTATGAATCTGGAAAATGGAAAAATGGAAAAGAATAAAGGAAAATGAGGAGAAATGGCTTAAAAATAAAGGTATGTTTTATTTTTTTATGTGGTTAACATTGTGCCATTTGTTTTGACTTGTAGAAGTATATGTAGATAGATGTAGTAGAAAACAACTACTTAAACTACTTAAACAGGCTTTCTGAGTTTCACAAGAAAAAGAGTTTCACATCACAAAACTTAACAAACACAGACATGGTTAACTTGTTTTTAAAAATTAATTAACTAGTTAGCTGGGTATACAAGAAAACCTACATTGTTAGATAGACCCCTGCATCGAGAATGCTGAAAAGTTTGGCTATAATTTAAATTTAAACCATTTAGATCCCCAAATAAACATCCAATCGACACAATTAGCCACAATAGCCAATTAGCCAGTCATGAATTCATATAATTTAGACGGCTTGTGGTAGTAAATTTTATTCGTTTTTAGCCTCTAAAGATTGGAGGCCTCCAAAATACTCCTGCTTAGGGCACTGAAAAGGCTAGAGCCATCCCTGGTTGCAATGCCATTGTTATTTCAAACCTGCCTAGTTTTGATTAGCTTCAACAACATTTCATGGGTGTAGTGTCCAGTTTATGTGTAGTGACTCTAAAATAGTGTAACAAAACGTTTTATCAGTCCAATTTGAATAACTATATTTTGAAAAAAAATGATGCATTACAATGGTATTTTTTCCTGGCCAATGCCATGAGTTTGACCAGCCATGCAACACACCTGTGGGCAGAGCGTAGTTACCTAAAGTATTATAGCATTTGGCAAAGGAGAAGACACAAGAGAGACCATGATTTCTGCAACAAGAAGAGCTCCTTATTTACAGCAGCTGAAATAGCAAATAACACATTTTAACCCTTGTGTGGTGTTCAGGTCTGTGGGACCCATTTTTAATGTTTACCAAAAGAAATAATTATGCAATTTATTATTATTTCAACTTCAGATTCCTTGGCCTTGGCTCATTTTCTGTGAAAAACACATAAAATAACACATTTACAATAACTTCTCACTGTACACCCCCATTTATATTACACATGTGGTGTTGGGTGAACCCGTGGGGAATAAAAGTGTGGAGATGTCCCTTCACTCTGTTCTCCTCCTACATGGCCTGCTGTTAGTGTGTGTGTGTCTGTGTGTGTATGTGTTTGTATATGTGTGCGTGTGTGTGAGGGTGGGCAACATGGACAGGCTGCTGACTGGCTACAGCTGCTAAAGAAGAACCCTATGCTGGCCACTTGTGATGTTTTAAACATCTGGTATTTTTACATAAATTGTTATGGCTGTATTGATTTAAAAAAACATAATGCAGTGGGTCCACCAGACCACTGAGTAACAAAAACATGAGCAACACAGAGGGGTTAACCTAGCAAACAATGACATTAACAACACAAAACAACAACATTTAAACAGAGGAGGGCAGGGCATGTGGCGTAGTTCTGCATACCACGCCTCTAGAGCCCCTTCTGTGAACTAGAGCAAGGGGCAGCCACCACATAGTTCCCCCTAAAAGGTCAGCCTCTTTTGTGCACTGGAGCCCTGACTCTCTGCCTCAGCCCCCGTCGCATAGATGAGCCAATGTCGATGAGCATAATGAGTCGTCTGCCGTTTACACTGCACTCATTATTTTATAATACAGAAAATAAAGTGTAGTTAATTAAGTAAAGTCTAGTTGTAACACTTTAAACCACTGACTGATGCTTTTGATATAATCCACTAATAGTCCTCTGTTATAAAAGCTTAAAATGTTGAAGCCAGTAGGTCAGTCTGTACATAAACTTGTCTACTGCCCAAAGGGCCTTGGGGCAAAGGGGTCATAACTGCCTGCTGTCACTCCGGGGAAAAGTCACAACTGAAAACCCTCCCACGGATGACTGGTCTCATTTGGAGCGTGACCTGCAACTTAGCTGTCATTTTATTAGTTGCCGGCGGTCTGGACACTGCTGGCTGAATTGTGACCCCTGGAACAGTGTGGTTAAAGGAAATACAATGCCCTTTTCTTCTGACATGTTTGCCTTTAAATGCTCCAGTGGGTGTCCAGTGACAGGGCTCTTATGAGCTTTCAGGAAAAAAATACACCACAGTTTATAAAGCTGAAAACACCAGAAGTGGAGGAAACTAGTTGGCAAATGCTTAAGGGCAGTGGTGTAATGGATTGGAGGCACATCTAAGGCCATGAAGAGATTCTCTGGGAGGGCTAAATGGACCTCATGCAGGTGATGGAACGTGGAGGGGAATCCTGATTTTAGATTCATGGTGGAGCTGAAGCAAAGAGGAGGAGGAGAAGCCAGCAGACCGCAGAGGTACCACAAGTACATAAATCCTTCACTCACATAAAAGTGCAAACACTCATCTAAAAAATGCTCTGGCTAAAGATGAATTACAATTTCAGATTCTTTACGCAAGTTCTGTTTAAAGTATAGAAGTGGCCCGCCAAAAGAGCATTTCTTTTGGGAAGTGGATTGTTCTTTGTTGAATTTTAATCTGATAAAGAAAAAAAATGATATGAGGAAATACGATGCTCTTTCTGTCCCTTTTCTTCCTTTTTTGGTGTATGACACTGTGTTTGCGTGTGTACAAACAGCCTATCTGAGATTAAGTGCAGATACTTGCAGATTAGCATACCAAGTGATTGTTTGCATCTTTGTTCTTACTGTCATATCCATTAGAGTTCAGAATTGCTAGCCATTTAGTGCTTCTTAACTGTTGGGAGGTGTCTGGTGATAAAATATGAGTAATGAATTTGTTCTAAAATTGTGAGTAGAAAAGAGAGAATTTTCTTTAGAAATGTAATACAATCTCAGGTAAAGTACTGCTATCTAAAATGTATTTTACATTATTTAACAACAATATTCACCATGGGTCTCTGTAGTTCAGACATACACAGATGAACAAGCAATATTTGATAATAATTAATAGTAATATGGACACCAGCTCATCAGTTTTGGAAGCAAGTCATCACTAAATTATCTCTGTTTCTGCATGCAGCCTTTTAGCATTACCATCTCTCTGCTTGTTAGGAGAGCTGTCCATCCTACAGTACCAAGAACAGAATTCAGCCTGACACAGAAATCAAACTGACTTCAAAAGATTCAGCAAAACAATTTCTACTCTTCTCACTCGTACTTCTAAAAATAAATGTAATGTAAACAAAAAGAAAATGTAAATGTACATCTTTACATTATATAGTTAAGGTTTAAAAAGGTTGTTCACACTCGCACATCTCATTTAAAATGCACTAAAAGTTTCTGTAGAGAAGCAAAAGTGGTTCCTCTATGGCAGCGATCCAGGATATCCTTTTTGGCTTTATTTTTAATAGTGTGCCTAACCTCTGTTCCAATTATTTCATGGCTCTATAAAAATAACTATATAATTGGCATTGTCTGAATAACAATGGCACTTTTATTAATGTTCCCCTCATTGGATTTGCTTGCCTTCCCTAACATGATCAGGAACATAAGATAGCAATATTTTCATTACATTTAGTTTCTGCTTGATTACATCCATGCAATTTGATGTTATAGGGGAATTGCATCGATTTTTCAAAATTTCTGCCTAATTCAATCTATGAGAAGTAAACATGGTCATCATACAGAGGTAGAATTGTTCACAGTAGTGGTGATAGGAACCAGACATCTGTAGCATTTAATGCCTCTAAAAGCCTTGGCCTTAAACATATAATTTTTTTCAAACCTATTCATGGTGCAGAGATACATAAAAATACATAAAATAGTTCCCAAAGGAAACATATTTTTTATCATTCTCAACCATTATATATATATTTAACATTATCAGCATTATATATACATTTACTCAGAAGATGTGTCGGGTCAGTTGTTGTCTTGGATAGTAAATAAAATAGCTATATTTGGAGTGCAATGATATTATTGGTTAATGTTATTTTCCCCTACCTTACAGTGCCCTGCATGTACCGCTCCACTATTTTAAAAATATGTTTAAGGCCAAAGTTTTAGAGGTGCACAGTAATCAAACATCAAAAGACATTTTATAGAAGCTAATTCTTGCCAGATCTGTGTTTACCTACATTTTTCTCTGCTGTTCTGTTTCTGACAGTACTGTGTCAAAAATCTAAGCAGCATCTTAAATTATTTTGACAGAGTAATTAATTATTTTGAGATAATAAGTTAAAATTTTGGCATTCTGCTGCGAGAAGCAGAGAAAGGGGAATAATAGATGCCCCCCCCCCCCTTTTTTTTTTTCCCTGGCTAGACTGGAATAAGTGTGTAGTGGTGGGCAAAAGTTGAATTGTGCTTAACATGATCAAAGACATATACTAACAAGGTAGAACAAAAATGTTCACTTAGCAAAGGGAGTGACCTGGCTCCCTTTGCTAAGTGATAATTGGTTCTGACTGATAATCGGTTCAGACTTTCTGACAACTTATTGTCTCTCCATAAAATCTTAATTTCAAAGCCCTTACTTTAACCAAGAAATCAAATCTTATCTTTTTTTCCACGGTGTATTAATTTCATTTTGTTTCTTCCCACCTCTGGCAGAAAGTGAGAACGATTGCAGATTCAGTGTCTCTTTTGCTGCTGAAGCTGGAGAGGAGGCTGCAGAGATGCTGAGAGATGAGCCCAGCTGCAGGAATGGAAAAAGGCAGGAGATAGAGAGAGGAAATGACTTGGAGATAAAGAAGCGATAAAGCCTGATTAAGCAGGCAGTGCAGAGAGTGCATGTAAATATGAATGCGTACCCAACTCACAACAAACCTCCTGGAGTCAGCGAGAGGAAATCTCACCTAGGAGCACTTTGGCAGCACAGGAATGTAAACAATACAGGAGAGCTTAAAGATAAAGCATTTATGCCTGGCAGGGCATACTATATCAGGACACACAGGCCATGATGCTCTACGTATTTTCATAAAATACAAATACTGGCGGTTCTCCGAACCCCCAAATGCCACAATCTCACCCTCGTGCAAACATATTTGAATTGAGCAGTTGCAGCACACGAGATGTTGCTTATCAATGCAGAAGGATTCCTCTGGGGCTGTCACCTCTTATCACAACCCCTCTCTTCTGTTGCACTCTAATCCATGAATTCCACAGTATACTGCATTCCACAGGCTGTATTCCATAATGCAGTAAAACTGAGGACCGATAAGACACCGCTTACTGGACACTGACCACCATACCCCCATTTCTCAAATGGACAGGACATGCAAATTCCTCTGTTGTGCCCTACAGTTAGGTCCCATAATCGGTTGTAGAGATGCATTTACTTTTTACCGTACCATCCATAGAAAACCCTCAATATCATTGCAGCTTTGAAGGCAGAACATTCCATTACAGCAAATAAATAGCATCTGACACCTCCTATGAGATTCATGTTCAAACCAGAAAGAAGTCGCTTTATATCCGGCAAACAAAACTAATGCTGATACATTTACTCAGCGTTTGCGCAACACATCAGTGTATGATAAATTTTTCATAATGTATGTTTTGGAGTCAAAGTAAAGACAGGGTTGAGATTTCTTTTCATTTCTTTCATGTGGAGAGAATTGTACTGCAGGTTATCTCGCAGTTCTGCTGCCAAATTACCAAGGAAAGCTGCCTCAAACAATTCATTTTTTAATCTCAGTAGAAAAGAAAGCAACGTTCAGTCAGAAGGAAACATTTTGGGTGTCTGCAAGGGGGAAGTTTTTCTTTCTTCTTTTTTAACCCCCTAAAATCTCAGGCTTATTACATACTTAGGCTTATTATTCAGTAACTTCAGTACAAACTGGCTGAGCTATTCATAAGTTATAGAAATGTGTAATGAAATTGGTCCTGCTGGTGGGCTCTGGCCATTTAAGGGGTTAAAGAAAAGAATGCTTCTTAACAAGAACCCCCTGTAGACATGAGACATCAAACTGGCAGCTAAAAAAAGCAAATTTCCAGAATTCAGTCTTATTGCCAGTTATGCTTTATAACGCTGTAGTGAGGCGAATGCCTCAAGTTCATAAATTCAGATGTTAGTGTCCACTTTCAGTGTGGTTTTGAGTATAAGGCAATCAGGTTCAATCAAAGGCAAAACCCTAAAAAGCTACAACACAGCATTTATCTTGCAATTTTAATCAACTTAAGTGAACCCTCAGAGTAATTACTCTGGCTATACCACTTGTTATGCAGTGTGAAATAGCACCTAAAAGCTAAGTGAGCCAAAATGAATGCTACAGTAACACGAAAAGAAGAAGTGAAAACTTTACTGACTCTCTCCCTTAAATGTTAAGATGTTGCATGTGAATCTTTCATCAGCAAAACTCTGACTGTAAAGGTCAGACAAAGCCAGCAGAGCAGTTTCTGACCACAGATGAGTTCCCATAGCTGACATGTAAATCTTATCTTAATGAGTCTCAGAAAAATGCTAAATTAATCATTACTCGAAAATGGCAATGATATGCGTACATGCTCACACACTGGTACGGCACTGCGACAGTGTGATAATACAGTGATGCATACATGTTCACACATTGGCATACACAGCACTACACACACATACACACACACACACACACACACACACACATATACATACACACACACATATACATACACACACATATACACACACACATACACACACACACATATACACATATGTGAGTGCGTATGCATATCATTTCCAAGTAATTTTCAAGTAAGGTTTTATTTGGCATTATGTATGCTGTGAACGCCTAATTATTGTGACATTAATTTTTCACCTTATAATTAATATGAATTTTAAAGGGCCTGCAGTCGTTTGCAGAAGTTTGAGTTCCCCTGGTCAAATTACACATTTTCTGGATTTTCTAAGTGAAAATGAGTGAACGCAACCTCTACAGAGAACACAGTCACTGTTTATTTGCTGAATTTAACAAATTGCTGGAAAGTAAAAGATAAAATTGGTCCTGTGCAAAAGTTATATTTTAAATTGTATATTTTAATTTTTATGTTTAGCAAATAAATAGAAATTATGAACTAAAATTGCAGAAAACTGTTTTGTACCCTTTAGAGGATGTGTTAACTTTTTTTTAAACAATTCTAGGAGCGTTCAAACTTTGCATGTAGCTGTATACATAAATATGATCTCCTTAAATTCATCTTTCATCTTCATTCCAAATTATTACTCATAAATACTGTATATGTTAGGCCTCTAAAAGACCTAATTAATATAGGGTTATTAGCAAAAAGAATTAATTATAATTGTATTGTTTTTGATTGTGATCTATTGTGCTCCTTTTTCCAAGAATAGGCAAAGGAAACCTTTCCCAGCCCCAAAAACATGTCTTGAATAAAGAGCTGACAGACAAAATGCAGGAAAAGGTAACCTACTACTTTGCAGCATGAAATACTGAGCATGTCTGCAGCGCGACAGCAGCTGTAATTTTCAGCCGCTTTGGAGAGAGGCAGGGACCTGTTTCCGAGAGATAGTCTAATTTAAGTTCTATTCCCTGAGATTTGATTTTTTTAAATAGTACCAGTGATTAATCACTCCACGCTTAAATGACAACGCCAGTGTTCACTAAAGCAGGGCTGGTGGCGGCTCTGGAGGGGCAGCCATGCGGCAGCTCATATACTCACTCCATGCATACAGAATATGAGCATATGAGGTGGTGGTGGGGGGGTGGTTTGGACCCCCCTTAGAGCAAATAATCCCTAATTTAGCTTTGCTAATTCTGCTGCCCTTCCTATCTCACTGGAGCAGGCCCT
Organism: Colossoma macropomum; assembly: GCF_904425465.1. Classification (NCBI taxonomy): domain Eukaryota; kingdom Metazoa; phylum Chordata; class Actinopteri; order Characiformes; family Serrasalmidae; genus Colossoma; species Colossoma macropomum. The sequence goes on along the minus strand of NW_023494803.1, from coordinate 23,933,242 downwards.
GGCATCTGTCCCTCTTAATATGGAAATGAAAGGTGAGGTACAGCTAAGTACTTAATAGATTCTCCCTTTGGGCAGACACACAGGCCTGGCCTCTGTGCCTCTGCACTGCTCTAACTCCACCATTCACTCTCTATCCTCTGAATAATAAATCATATTCATAACTTGGAAAATGGACCAAACCTCTATACTTAAAATGACACTTTTTCCCAAACCAGGTAGGCCTCAGGTCACCTTAGGGGCCTCTATCACCGTGAAAGGCATGATCTTAAGCAATATAATTACTGATCTTCATAGTTGTGTTCAAAGCTGATAGAATTCAAGTAGTGGGCAATATGGAGTTAAATCAAAGATGCTTGCAGAATTTATACCTATTGCAACATTATTGTAATTGAATGGTGGGGAATGACAGGGTGTTAGTAGTTTTGAATTAAGCACATAGCCTTGCAGTCTCAATAGACAAACACTGGCAGTAGAATGGGTCATACTGATGAGCTCAGTGACTTTAAACATTGCACTGTCATAGGATGTCACCTCTGCCACAAGTCAGTTTGTGAAATTTTTGTTCTGATAGATCTGCACCTGTCAACTGTAAGTGCTATTATTGTGAAATGGAAGCACCTAGAAACAACAACACCTTAGTCACGAAGTGGAAGACCACGCAAACTCACACAGTGGAGCCGCCAAATGCCGAAGTGTACAGTACCTATCCTCGTTGAATCACTCAAAAAAGACTTCCAGTTTGCTTCTGGAAGCAACATCAGCAAAAGAACTGCGCATTAGGAGATTCACTAAATGGGTGTCCATAGCCGAGCAGCTACACATAACCCTAAAATCAAAATGCACATTGATAAGCGTCAGGTGGAGTATTGTAAAGCACGCTGCCACTGGATTATGGAGCAGTGGAAACATGTTCTGTGGGGTGATGAATCACGTTTATCTATCTGGCAATCTGATGGTCTGGGTTTGGTGGACGCCAGAAGAACGTTACCTGCCTGAATGCACTGTGCTAATTGTAAAGTTTGGTGGAGGAGGGATGGGGTTGTTTTTCAGGGGTTGGCCTAGGCGGCTTAGTTCCAATGAAGGGAAATCTTAATGCTTCAGCAGACCAAGACATTTTGGACAATTGCATGCTTCCAACTTTGTGGGAACAGTTTGGTGAAAGGCCCTTTTCTCTTCCAGCATAACTGTGCCCCAGTGCACAAAGCAAGGTCCATAAAGGCATGGTTGGGTGAGTTTGGTGTGGAAGAACTTGACTGGCCTGCACAGAGCACTGACTTCAACCCCATTGAACATCTTTGGAATGAGCTAGAATGGAGCTTGCAAGCCAAGCCCTCTCGTCCAACATCAGTGTCTGACCTCACAAATACTCTTCTGGATGATTGGGCACAGACACACTCCAAAATCTTGTAGAAAGCTTCCTAGAAGAGTGGAATCTGTTATAGCTGCAAAGGGGGACCAACTCCATATTAACGCCTTTGGATTTAGAATGGGATGTCATAAAGGTTCCTGTAGGTGTAATGCGTAAGTGTCCCGATACTTTTGTCCATATAATGTGCTTGACATAATATGAATGTGTACACTAGGGTGTAGTATACAAACCAGAATGTATGGAAACAACAAAGAAGAAAATCTCATATCGCCTTGCACAGAATGGACAGAGGAATCAAAGTTCTAAATGCAATAAAAGGCTACTTTACACTTCTGCAAAAAAGTATACTAGATAGCCAATCAGCTGATTTGGTTGATGCACAGCTCCACAGTTCCACATGTTGTGACCTCTGCAAGTCACTGCAAGCTTATCATCAACCCTTTCTCTGCATCTTGACACTAATATGTTTTCATGCATCTTTGTATAAATCAGTTTTTAATACTTTAATATGCTATATAGTTTCAAAGCGCCTGCTCGGATGGATTTTTTTTTTTGTTGTTGTTTTTTAGGAGCCACCATGGATTTGGAAAAAAAGAAGATTGCATTAGAGGACAGAACAGAAGGAAAGAACAGAAACATTTTGCTATCACCTAATGGTTTCCAGGAACTAAAAAATACATGTCTGTAATTTTTAGTTAGTTTTTAATCGGTAATTGTTTTCCTCTGTGGTGTATAGGTAGATATAGCTAAGCAAGCTCTCCTTTCAGTTAGGACAAGAGCTGAAGAGAAGGCCTAATGCATTACATTAATCAGCATAATTACAAAGAGACAGAGGAATTATCTAATCACAGTTTAAAGTACAACAGACAGACCAATTTTTGTGAGATTAAAAAGTCATTCTAGGTCTTCTGGAAGGCCCAGCTATGTCACTGACTGTGAATACGAACAGCATCCTAATCAGTGGATTGTTAGAAATGGAAAACAGCTCTGTATCAGAAAGAGTCTGAAAGAGTCACTCTGAAACTGCTACAATGTAAAATATAAGTTAATATTTCAGTCAGTGTCTTGTAGATGCTTCAAATGTCTGTGTTTAATCTAGAATGACCAAAAAATATGTGCGAATTGCTGTTAGCTTAATGCTAACAAACTATTCGAATCCCATTGGGACGCTAGCCGAAACTAGCATTATCATAGAGGTGGGTTTTATCTTCTTGTTTTAACTGAGATTTGACATTTATGGCTCAAATTGAACACATAGCTCTGATAGTCATGGTTCAACAATGTAACATAAAGTAAGAAAAACAGCAGTCGCTACGATCATTGTAACTGATCTCAAAAAATTACACAATGGAGGTAGCAACTCCAAATTCTTCAGCATTTCTTTGTGTTCACTTTGGCTGCTTTGACAGGCACTCTATCACAAAATTATGTGATTTTTAAAAACATTATTAAAATCTATTACAAGGTAATACCAAACTAAGACAATGCACAGTGGTTTGGAATTTGAAAGCCCACCTGTGAGTATTTTTTTTAATGCTCTGTGAATGCTGGGTCAGTCTGATTCGTGTTAGCAGAAATTGCTTCTGATACATTAATCAGACCCCAACACAGCAGAGGGATTTGTTATGGCTAATTATGCTGATAGAATGAAGATGAATCCTCTTGTTCGCCTGCTGTTTTTCCCCTATGGAACATTCTTAATGCTCCTGTATGTGGTCTCGCAGGCTGTGTCATGCACATGGGGACGGGATATAGAAAATATAGCACTGATGCTATTTAATTAACATCCTCAGTGTCCTTCATGGTGAAATAGTGTGTTTAGCAAAACTGTGTAATATGTTTACAGTCTAGATGAGTTAATACAGCAGGTGAAATTGCTTTGGGGTAGTGTGCTGATGGAGCGCTGTTCAACATTGTGTTCTTTAATATAAGTGTTATTCAAGTCTGGAAGAGAATCAGAATCTTCACACACAACTGATTAGCATGCTGTATGTGTATGTGTGGCTGTAAGCCGAAATGAGGAGTGAACCAAAAGATAATTGTAGACTACAAGTGACTATTTCATGCCATCACAGATAATGTGACAGGAAGTGGAGAGTGTGAGGGTTTGTTAGCTCGCGGAGCTAGTGCTTTTAGCGCAAGTGCTTTGTGCGTCACACGTTTCTGAATCAAACCTTACATCCTGTTCACAGTACAAGATGACACTCTGAATGTGCAAGAGTTACACATTCCACGACATTTCCAGTCTATTGTATTTGCCTAATTTGTGTGCTTAACCCTTTGTACTGAGTGCAGTGTAATAGATAGAACTAGCCCGTTACCCACTAATCTTCAGCTAATGAATGAAGTTACTGGGCAGGATGATAAAAGAAAAGAAAAACTTACTTAACCCTTATTGTTAGTGGATATAAGTGGAGAAATAAGTGGAGAAATTCTGTCAAAACTGGGTAACTCTGGGGCTCTCAAGTGGTGCAGAGGTCTAAGCACTGGCTCTATCATCAGAAGATTGTGAGTTCTTAAGGTCGGAATTTCACAAGCGACCTTGGCTGATCGGAATTCATGTGACTTTTATGTCAATCCAAATTGACATTCGACATAATTTCGCGTCGAGTAAAAGTGGCATGAATTCTGATCTGGCTGTTCAGACTGAGTCACATTGCCGCAGATCGGATGACACTAAAATAGCATTTTTGCTAAGATAATTATATTCATAATTTTAGAAAAATGAGCTGAATAATAGAAACTAACACCACCACTAAGAATGGGAAGCACTTTGGGCAAAAGACTCTTTAGTTCTCCAAATGAACTAGTCATAATTATACTTATGTAAGTAACTAAAGATTAAACCAGAAATAGTAATTGTTACTACATTTGTATTAGTTATTTAAATAAATAAGTAAAACAAACCAAAAAATAAATAAATAAAGTTAAATAAGTTTATTAATTATTATGTTTTGTAGCCCCCTCCCTAAGCATCCCTAAGCTGACCTAAAAGAATTGGTGATTGGTTCTCACATCTTAATATAGTAACACTGGTTTTGTAATTGTTTATTTTTGTTCCCAAAATGTGACAATGTATTAGATATGGTATAGTTTTCAATGAAACCCCAGTGTACATTTTAATTAACTAAAAAAACCTAAACAAACCTGTCAGATACATAGTATCACAAGATGAATTTTGAAAGGTAGGGAATACAAGATAAGCGGAAGGGCAAAATGCAGGCAATTCCATGCACAATTTACTTGGAAACCACCAAAAAACAAGACAAACAAACAAAAAAACAGAACCAAACTAACATTAGTAGCAGGTTTGGGGATACCAAGGAGGAAGAGCTGAAATCTACCAAGGAGATCAAGGAGGGGGATCCTGTGATTTTCAGCTACAGCATCATAAGATCAACTAACTTGTTTTGTCTTATTTTGTAAAATAAATAAATAAATAAATAAATAGGCTCACTGATGTGACTCAGCTTCCAGCATTCATCTAAAAGAGGAGGCTGAAAGAGCTGACTCATTCACAAACAACACATCACTACTTTACATGACTCAGTGGAAGCACATGTTAGCTTTCACCCTTTCAGCTGAACAGCAGTGTTAAACATTTCAGATATATTTGATATTCAATATTCAAATAGTCACCAAAAAAAGGACTCTTAAGGCTACTACAACACACATGCCATGTGGCCACCACCAGAGACAGTGATGCCACTCAGAATCTTACTATTGCAGTATTATAAGAAAGCCAGATCCAGACAAGTCCACAGTGATCAGTGACATGTGGCTTCAAATTTACCCCTAGAAAAGTGTCAATCTAAAGTCTTTAAGATAAACAGACAAATCCTAACGGTCTGTTTTTCACTTCAGTTACCTATAGTTTCGCCTCAGTTAAGGTTACTAACCTCATCCAACTGTATATCACTTTATATCTTTTAGTTGGAAAAGAACGAGTTGGTGAGTGTATGACTTAGTCAGCTGATACAATATGATAAATTCACTAAATGACACTGAAAGTTTTATTCCACTAAATCTATATTAGCAGGATGTAAAATGAACTTCAGCTTCTTGTGTGCTATAGCTGTGCTTTGTACTGTCTGCAACCCGCTGCCACAGGCTTCTCCTCCGGTGTGCAGTACCCTTTAGTCGGCAGGAGTCATATTTCTATGCCTCCTTTTTTGGACTAAACAGATAAGAAACTTTCATCAAAACATGAGATGTAGATTCTACACTGTGTTCTGATGGAGTAAAGAGTAAAGAGACATCTGATGGTTCTTCAATATGAGAACATAAAACAATAGAGAAAAGCTAATTTGCATATCAAATGTCCTAATTTTACAATTTTTTACTCTTTAATGACAAGTCACATATTCAAACATTCTGACTCATCCCTACTTAGTAGCATCTTATTAAGTGGACATGATTAATCAAGGAGAAAACTGGGGGAAAAAAAGTGTATAACTTGTAATGCATATAACATTTGTGTCCATAAGTAGAAAGGGAGACATTATATTTCATTAGGTAACAGTTGTGCATAGTCTTCAATAAAAACAAAAATATTGTTTACATTCTTGCCATTTTTTGTCATCTTTTAACATCAAAACAAAGTGAAAAAATTCAGAAGGACAGTTTGTCAATACAGACTGCAAAACAAATCTCAATGTATTTAAGTGCACATTTAATGAAATTTGCAATTACATTTGAATAGTATAGTTAAACAAAAGATTTATGTGGAAAATCAAAGGCTGCAAAAGCACTGCTAAAACTGAAGTTATCAGCAAGTCACAGTTCATGAAATGAGCTTTGGGCATGAGTTAGCTGTTGTCACAAGTAGATCCTTGCAGGCACAGTAACACTAGTTTTAAATAGAGTAAAGAGCTGTTAAAGCAGAGAACATTATGTCTACTGTTTTCTGTCACCTGGGAAGTACTGCATGAATACAGATGGAGAATTATCTGAGCTTTGACATCAGGTCGAATGTATAGTCGGAGTGTCAGTGTGATTTACACCAATACGCCTGCGTCAGCAGGTTCTGCCTGCAGAAAACTGCAGAGGCTTTGGACTCACTGCTCTCATTTAGACTGAAATCCTGGTAGCAGTGACTCTTTTGACTGACAACATATTTCACACCTCACAGTGAAAGAGAAAGAGAGAGAGAGAGAGAGAGAGAGAGAGAGAGAGAGAGAGAGATGAGAGAAAAAGAGAGAGGGAGAGAGAGAGAGAGAGAGAGAGAGAGACAGACAGACAGACAGTGAGAAGAGAGAGACAGTTGGGTAAAAAAAAACAGGTAGACAGTGGAGAGAGAGACAGACAATGAAGAGATGGAGACAGAGAAAGAGAGACAGTGAGGAGAGAGACAGATAGACAGTAGAGAGAGACAGAGAGAAAGAGACAGAAGAGGAGAGAGAGAGAGACAGTGGGGGAGAGACAGATAGTGGAAAAAGAGAGAGCAAGACATAGACAGTGATACGAGAGAGGGGAGAGAGAGAGACAGACAGACAGACAGACAGACAGTGAGGAGAGAGACAGTGGGGGAGAAAAACAGGTAGACAGTGGAGAGAGCGACAGATAGTGAAGAGAGAGGGAGAGAAAGAGAGAGACAGTGAGGAGAGAGACAGATAGACAGTAGAGAGAGAGTGATAGAGAGAAAGACAGAAGAGGAGAGAGAGACAGTGGGGGAGACAGGTAGACGATGGAGAGACAGAGACAGATAGTGGAGAAAGAGAGAGAGAGAGACAGACTGGGGAAAGAGAGACAGACAAACAGACAGATGGTAAGGAGAGAGAGAGATAGAGGTAATGGACAGAGAGAAAGAGAGATAGAGCGACAGACAGTACGGAGAGAAAGAAAGAAAGAAAGAAAGAAAGAAAGAATGAAAGAAAGAAAGAAGTACCAAGACAGAGAGAGAAAGGCAACAAGAGAGAGAGAAAGAAAGACAAGAAAAGACGGAGAGACAGAGAAAGTGAGACAGGAAGAAAGAAAGTGAGAGAGATAAGGTGTGAGAGAGATTGAGTGAGAGTTAGAGAGAGAGACAGAGAGAGAGAGAGAGAGAGAGAGAGAGAGAGAGGGGGAGAGAGAGATCTTTCTGAAGATTTATATTATGCAGTTTGTGAGGTGTTTTTTGTAGCTTGTGCTCTTTGGCTTTCAGGCGTTGAACAGTTTGGGAAATTGAACGGCTGGCAGGGTTTTCACTCTAAAAGCCAGCAGCAGTCAGGTGGGATCTCCTCTCGGCTCTCTAACGACCTTTGTGTGCCTCGGGAGGATGGGATTGGTAAGCACTCAAAAAAAAGAAAAAAACAAAAACACAACAATGGCTACATCAACAACAAAAAGCCTATCTGTATCAGTCTGAGACAGCAGAAGTGTTAGTAAACAGAAAGGATAGAAATGGTGGTGAAAATATGTACCTTCACTCAGTGTATCCAGCCACTCTCCTCCACCTCAGCACTCTGAAAATAATACAAGCTTTAGCTCACCTTTAAGAGCTCAGTCAGTGGATCTGAATGATTGCACTCACACTCACACTCTGAAAAATAAAGGTTCTTGGTTTAGATGCACAGTTCAAGGACAAACCTTTAATAAGTACATAACCTTTACACAGTGTGTGAAATACCCCCTGGTATTTCAGGGGTCTCATGTTGGCTGGCTAGTCCAGCACTGGCTGGCTGTTAATTCAGTCATAGCAATGCTGATGCTCGCTTCAATGGCAACAAAATGTTTGGTTTAATAATTCTTCTTATAGAAATGCTCTTTTCTAGTTTGGTGAAGCACGCTTCCACACATTTAGGGAGATATTACACATCTCTTCTGTCTTCGGGTTTCTTCGGTTCACTCTTTCCACCAAACTCTTGGGAAATTGGGTAAATTTTCAGGTTTACAAATATGCTGAAACACATTGTAATGTTTTTTAGAGGATTCCCAGACATAGTTACAGTTACTAGGCTTTGAACACTGCCTGGGTGAGCCAGTTTGCTACAGCGCCACCCTGAAGCAGAGCAGTGCTGCATCTCTAGTTAGTAAAGAACACCAAAAACAGGAGCTCTTTTTGTGGGTGAAGAGGCTAAACAATGTCCTTTCCCTAAACTTGTATTTGAGCATCTGTCTTCCCTAATGGGCAACATAACCTTGTGATAACAATTTTGATTTTGAGACATATAGGGGGTCCCAGAGGTTAATTAGTTTATATAAATAATACTCAACTAACACCTGAGGTTATTGTCAGTTGCATTTACTCAAAAGAATTATAGTTAAAATATAGTATACTATGTGATATTTAGTATAATTGTAGTATATTAACTTATTATTATGTAAGCTAAATCTGATTTAAACAGTGCAAACCAAAGTAACAGAAATAAATAACTGAAAAAATGACCTGTGAGCTCATTTCAACACTTCAAGTTCTTTTTTCACTGTAAGTTAAATGACCATACGCTGGAGCTATAATAGTCAAGAAAACAAACACAGCAAGGCGAGGTTCCTTGACAGCGGAAAATACAAATGGCTGAATTCACTTTCAGTACTTTTATTCACAGACGCTTGTGCTGCCATTTTAGCTGTTGCCCTTCACTTTTCTAAGCTCACATCTGAAAGATTCCCTGTAGATCAAAGTCAACACCTCCACTAATCAGAGGCAAACTCTCCAAAACTATAAGCTCCACTCTGCGATGGCCTTCCACTCTCTCCTGTATCATCAAACAGCACAGCCATCTGTTTACCTTGACAACATTGAAAGAGAGACATAAAACCAGCAAACACAATTTACATGCGATTTAACTTAACTTCTTTAGACTCAAATGAGAAAATCATTGGAGAATTACCAAATGTTTATTTCTTACCGTATCTGTATACGTCCATTAGTCATCAGCTTGAAAGGCATTTCTAAACAGGCCTACTTCAATGCGACATAATTGCATTTTCGAACCAGCGTCCGATTCCTATATCAACCATTCGCCTAGTTTTCTGCCTAAACAAAAACACATAATGATATCTCTAGGGAAGCAGCCTAGTCCTAGTCGGCGGCGATGAGAGTTTGCCAACAGTAGTCGAACACTGATACAGGCCATTTTATTCCTCTATGTCGGGGAGGGTGCCAGCCGTGCTGAATGAGGGCCAGATGGGCTGAATTATGTTTACTTACAGTGGAGCTCGGCTTACAGCTACAGCAGTGTTGCATGTTATTGAGGGTTAGCGCAGGTGAAGAGCCATTATTATACACGAGCAAGGCTGGGTGAGCTCCCTGCCTTCAGTGACAGCGTATGGGTGTATGGTTTCATTTTGTCACCTCATTGCTCTTCCCTCTGCACTAGGTGAGTGCCTGCACTACGATAAGACTCTCAAGGGAGTACGCTGGCACACACTACCAAAACAGAGATGTAAAACATTTACCAAGTTCATGGTTTTGCTGTCTTCTTTTTTTTTTGTTTGCTATCAGGAAATATGCAGCATTTCTTCACATGCTGAGCCAGAACATTTAAACAGCACTTAATTGGCTAGTAATGGATTTTAGTCATAAAATTTGGCATTGGTCTTACCAAGTGCATTAAATGACACATTAGCAAGCCAAAACAGGCCTCATCAAAAATATCCCAAATCAGACCAACCATGTGGAGAACCCACCACACCATATTCAACTGCACTGCAAATAATTTCGGTCATTTCTGCAATAATATATTGTGTTATTATTGTATGGCTACTACAATATTTTTTGTAATAATAAACGAAACATATAGTATCATCAGCTTTCCCTGCTGAAAAAACAGCATAGACCAGTATAACTGGTCACCAGCACATCAGCATATGTGGTGTTTTGGATGCTGATGTGCTGGTCAACCTGGTATGCAATCTGGTCTGCTGGACTACCTACATTCTATGCTGGTTTAGGCTGTTTTATTAATAGCAAATTTAGTTAACATTAGCCAAGCTTGTAATGTTAGCTGTCTATAGAATGCTAGCTGACCTAGCACAATCTGTAAGTATGCATTTTCTTTATTTTGTAAATATCTTTTTTCTTTGTAAGTATCTGATTACCACAGCTATGATAATGTTAATTTCACCTAGTTATGGGATGTAGTCTCTAGGGGATTTGCAGTGTCATGTTAGCACCAAGCTAACAATGGCATACATTCACTTTTCCACCTTGAGTGAATTCTTTGGTAAATACTCCAGCATAAACCTTGACTGTATTATTAAGCCTGCTAGCCTGAAAAAATTTCTTTTGGTAGGATTTTGACCCTTTAAAAAAGTATTTAAGACACAACTAAATGGCAAATCTACGGAGCCCCTGAAGGGTGTATTTTTTATTTTTTAAATCTGGTGTGCACAAGATTGAGCATTCGATACTATGTGGTGAGCGCCTCATAGTGAGAGAAAAAATACACATATATAATTTACCAAATGATACGTATTTTGAATGTAAGTCACACTGTAAAGGCTGTTAAACATCAAACATCGTAAATAAACAAAATATTCAGAAGCAAATTTTCAACAACTAACACACCATTTTGTTCATGGTATAAAAGTAATGAACAAATGGACAGAAGTAACAAAGATATTCTTTGTTATTCACAAAATGGGCAAATGACACACCCTCATTCTGGAGTTTATGTGTACTTTTGCATATACAGTGAGGTCAAAAAGTCTTTTATTTACTTTTATTTTGCATTCCATTCTAATTGAATTCAAATTTTTTCATTTAGCGAAAAACCTCAGTACCAGGGATTAGACTCTTTACCAGGGATTTACCAGACTTCAGTACCAGGGATTAGATCTTTTTGTGCCTCAACAGGCCTCAACATAGTCGATGTCATTAATGTGCTTAACATTGAATAGTGACCTAGAAACAGTGCAGAATCTTGAATATTTCAACTCTTGCCCTTATTATAACATTTCTTTGTTTTAAATTATTAAAAAATTTGAGATGCTAGCAACATACATGACAAAGCAGGGGACAAACTATCAACCTTCTGACATTTGTCAAAAAGTATGAGCTGTGTGGGACACAGCTGATGGGTCAAGTTTTGTTGTTGCTATGCCAACCACAGAGCCAAGAGTGATTTGTTAAGTGAATTAATGTCACCTGTGAAAGTTCTCAAAAATCAAATAGAAAGTGAATAAAATACTGTCTCATTTTCACCCTCTGAAAAATCGTTTGCAAGATCAGTTATGTATATGTATGAATGAATTAATTGATGTCCAAATAAATAAATAAATTGAGTGCTTCATGTAAAGGCCTTTAGGATAGATCAGGTGTTATTTTTTTTAATGTGTAATCAAGATAATGTTAGCATCATAGATACAATAACACAGCCTTTCTCAGTAGTGCAGCATTTTAAACTGGAGACTCAATGCTATGTAGCAGATTTAAATTCCAACCTAAAACCTAACAACCTATTGCTTTTTGCTTGTATGGAGTACGCAAGCAATTTCTTTCAGCAGTGCAAATAGAGGATTTTCCTACCATCTATGGAGCCACAAGTGTAAAGCTTGTGTAGAGGATTAGCTAGGAAAGGCAGCCTGTTTGGCATCTACTCCAGAGCTGGGAGTGATGACTGTGATTTGTAACAGCTCACTGCAGGTAGTCCCTCCCACTGAACACCAAGCCTCCTTCAGCAGCCAAGCAGACTGCCTTAAAGTGAATACGATTTACCCGGCTTCCCTACTAAACACTCCAAGACCTCTCACTCTGTGTGGTCCACCCACTAGCTCACCTTGACAGCAACTTTGCATGGTGTTGTTCTCCTGCGCAAATCAAAGGCTACTTTTAAAGACAAAGACAATTTCATTTTCTGATCATGAGTCTTGAAGTTACGAGGCTTTTTTAAATCAGTTTTTGTATAAGCCATGCATTATATATATGTGCACACAAATGGATTATAGGGTTTCAAGCTGTGTAAAAGATATTACCAAAATTGGAGCAGCAAGGCTTTCTGGAAGAGGCCGGCAGATTTTTGGAGCCTTGACTCTAACATGATTATTAAAGAGAATAAATGCACAACAATTGTACATAGATGATTAAACTAAAGCATTATTTGAGTTTTTGGAGGCTTTGTAATGCCATTTGTAATGGATTTGACCGGGACTGAGATAAAGTATGTGTGTAATATCTCCAGATAGGTACCACACCAAAGATCATATATAATCCTCTCTGACCGCACTCACCATCTTTCTCAAATAGTGTACTTTCATAGTGTTCTAGCCACTCTTAGAGCGAGTAGTGTGTTCACACTGGCAAACAAAATGGGATGTAGTGTTCTGTTCATCCTCAGATGTAATAGAACAGCCAATAAATGAAATAAGAAACGCTGCGCACTGTTTGCGCTCAACATACGCTGTTTGCACACTATATTCTCTATAGCAGAAGAGGCAGCTGCAGTTTCAAATGTGAAAATTTCTCCTTTAATATCTGTATTTCTATGCAATGTAACTTGTGTAAGGCTATATTCAATATGCAGATATATAATGGTAACTGAAAATGTTATAGCTAACTTCAGCTTGCTAACTTCAGCTAACCTGTACCTGTAACCTGTAACCTGTAGAGACACAGGGGGGAGGTGGGGTAATGCAGTTATTGCTTGTGTTTAACAGTCATTTTATGCTCATACATTTTTATGAAAACAAAAACAAAAGAAACACACAAATGACTGCAAAAGCCTCCACAGGTTTAATTGATCAGATTGTGTTTTTCTGATTTGCTGATGAGAACCTGATTTGGCAGCTGTGCTGGATGACAGGCTGAAGAAAGGAAAATGAAACATAACTAGCTTGCAATTTACCTGAAAATAAGCATAACTTAATACAAATATAATTTTTTTTTTTTTTGCAAATCATCAACAATATTTGTCATATTTCAAATTATGTTTGTTTAATGTGCATTTTAACAAATGTTTGTGCTTAAAAAAAATCTGCAGTACAGCCACAGCCCACAAGTTAAAAAACACTGCTGTATATGTTTAAATAAAATCTCTTGGTTGAGGATCTAATTGATCTTTCCAGGATGGCTTAACTGAGTATTAGTTGTTGGTTAATGTTCACTGGTTCCAAAATTCAAACATCCCCTGAGAGCAGATCATAATGAATTTATTACTCTGTTATATTACTACTGTGACAATGCTAGTGGCCTACTGAATGTACACAGCACAGCTAGGTAGATTGTTAGGGTAAACCAAATTACAATTAAAGAAAATGGACATGATTTCTGTTCGAGAACTTGTGTATGAAACTTTTTTGGTAAAATTAATAGGCCTCAAATTTGACTTAGATGATAAAAACATGCTGATGTTTCCCTATGTATGATCATGGATCTATTTCATGCTCACCAGTATTTTATTAAACTGAAAAGACTAATACCTGTGATGGACTGGCGACCTGTCCAGGGTGTATCCTGCCTTCCGCCCAATGACAGCTGGGATAGGCTCCAGCACCCCACCGCGACCCAGAAGGATAAGCGGTTTAGATGATGGATGGATGGATGAAAAGACTAATAGAATTCCACTAATACAATGTACTCCCTACTCTTAAGTCTCTTTATTTTGGTGCTCTGTTTAAATTTAATTTACAAACTCCTCTTCCCTGTTCAAAATGAGGGTAAATTTCACTGGAGGCTCCTGGAGACCTGTTCTCCAAAGTGTCATTTGTCTTGATTGAGGATAAAATAGGAGATGACAGCTGAGCTAATGCTGTACCGCACAGAGGATTTAAGAGAGAGGAGGCTAAGGAAGCACACTACTGGCTGGCTGCAGTCTCTAAATAAAAAGTGCAGTGCTTTGGGAATACAGCTGCCCAAGAAGCAGCGAATAAAGAGAATGGTGTGCTTATGGTGGCTTAGGATGCATTATTCTGTTTGGAGAGCGTGAATGGTAGAACAGAAGGAATAAAATGGAACAGACAGCTCAACGTGATCTAACGCTTTCCTCAGCTGTGACAGCAGACAGGGAGCAGAGGAAGGGCAGATGCACATGAGAGGGAAGTGATGTCATCCCCAGGGCAACGTGAGCGACAGACTGACAAAGAAAGCGTGTGCAGTGAGAAACTTTGAAGGAATTTTGCAGTTCACCGCTGAGACCAAGTGAGCTAACAGCATTTGAAACACTTCACAAATATGTTATCTGTGATACATGCCACTCACAAACTACCTAAAAGACAGAAAGAAACTAGCTGTATGGTAACAAATTACATTTCAAGCAGTTATTCTCAGCAAGAAGAAGAAAGCTTGAGAGGAAAAAAGGCTCAGAAAAGGAACCAATCGTCATCATGAGAGTTATATGAATTATGGATGTAGAAAGAAGTGAGCCTAATCACCAGACAGAAGCAGCCAGATTAACCAGCGAAACCAATAACTACTGTTATCACCCATTTCAATACTGGTTTTATGTGCCTTCCTCCACTTAGCCTTGCCGTTTCTCCTCAGGGGAATCCTCAGTGCCATCATACGGTTTGTTCCTCTATTTTATAAGCTCAAGTGAAGTTTATTAGTTGAGCCTTCGGAGTGGGGAGGGCATGAACACAAATGCCGACTTCAGCAGCAGAATCTGCCCAGAAATCATGGCTGCCTGAAGACATTTCCCTTTTCAAAGCCTAAAAAATGGCAGAAAAAGCAGTTTATGAACCATAACAACAAAATGTTTCAAAATGCTTAATATTTCTAGACCATAACATTTAGTTCTTTTCATTTACAGTGGGTTTAAGGTAGAAAACTCCTTCCGTTATATGGATATAGACTGCTGATACAAGTTCACTTTGCTAGCTTGTGAATTAGCAATATAAAGGCTACACTGCTAGCAGCAACTACTGGTTGCACAGACTAGTTGATTAGGCGACTTTAACTACTCGGCAATGACGCTGTATCACATCTCATCACATGATTATGACACTAACAACATGGATGCCTCAGAGAAGATGACAGGTGGGTTGCCTGGTAATTTTGGGGTCTCTTCTGAAGGCTAGGGCGATCCAGAGTTAGTCAGAAAGGCCACGTCACACTCTACTGACATGTGGAGTTTGGCTTTATTCTAACATTTCTCCGCCAATCGAGAATGCTTCTAAGATCGGATACTGAACATCATTAGCTCTGGTTTCCCAAAGACTACAATAAAAAGTCATGTGTCGTGGAGAGGGGGCATAATGCTCTATAATCCTGTGAAGTTTGAAGTCACTAACTCTTATTTTTGCAGAGTTTTGAAGCTCTAAACTTCTCTGGCTCTCTGGACCCCCACCACAGGCGAGCAAGGCCGCTTAGGGTGCACTTAAGTCTAATATTTTCATCTCCCTGAAGGCTAGCAAAGTGATCCAGGGCTCTTTGGAAAGGGCACATCATGCTCTACTGACCTGTGGAGTTTGGCTTCTTTGCAACTCCTAGCAGCAGCAAAAGTGAAAGCAATACATTTCAGTTTTACCCAAATTGCACAGCCAGACAAAATAATTGTTCACAAAATTTATGTCCATTATGTTCAAACGTCTCCAAAAAAGGTTGAATCGCTAGCTAATTAGCTTACTGAAGCTAACCTAGCCGAGGTTGAGTGCGTTCTGGCTGAAAAATATGCTGCTCACTATTCCCTCCTCTCCTTTCTACTGGCCACCTTGTAACAGAGTTACACACTTCTGAGTGGTGACTCAGAGCTGGCGAGAGCATGTTGAACCTTTTAAGGGTGATCTCAACTGAATGGCACTGCGGTGAGGGCATGAACAGGCAAAATCTATGTAACAAATCAAAAGAAAAATAGAAATAGAAAGTCTAGCAGTGTCTGATGGTATTTCAGAGCCTTTCTTCTCTTTCCTTCTCCTTCCCCTTTTTTTGGAAGAAGAACTGTGCAGGTTTGACCCTTTTCTCTTCATGTTTTAAGACTGTCCTTTCTGGCTGTGTTACTTCATGCTTCAGCCTAAGTGTCTGAGTGTGAGAAAGTTGATCATCTTTTTTCCACCTGGTCAAGATGTTCGGGTTGGCATTTGACACATTCTGCCATATGCTAGGACCACCCTTTCCCTAAGAAGGCCACAATGTCATTTCAAATAGGTTAGAAGTGCTCACAACATGGTCTATACATGGAGTGATCTGCAATACATCTTAATTAGCACAAAGACGTCAGTCTTTTGGTTGACTTTTTCCCCAGGAGCTCTGTAGACGCCTCAATCTATCAGATAGCAGAAAACATCATTTATTATTCAGCTTTGAGATTATTAGACGTAAACATATGCAATGCTGTTGTTTTACAGACTGCATTTGTCTGCTGTGTGATAAAGCTGCATCCTAGAGTGAAGTAAACATTTTAATTAGAGAAAAAACAACAGGGGGCATATTTATCTCCCCCCTTCCGGTGCACATGTCACAGAGAATCCACCCCTCCTCCATCTTCTCCTTCCCTCTGCTAACACAGAGCCACAGGCCTCATGCCGAGCACTACAGCGCAGAGTACAACCGCGGGCCTGACTGATGAACACCATGCTATGTACTACTGTTCCTAAACCCGCACAAGCTACATCACAGCCCCAGCAGGAAGCACTGAGGAGAGAGCAAACACACACCACACTCTATCCCACCACGAATGCCACACGAGTTGACATACGATCAAACAGTGACACATGTGGCGGGCTGTGATCCTTCAAACGTTCATGTTCTGTGGCTTTATTTCATCGTTTCAGAGGAGCCACGGTGCATAGCTGTGAAACAGGGGAAATAAAATCTGGCTTCCGCAGCACTGCTGCACGCTCCTTCAACCCCCCCTCCACACCCACGAAATGTGGCTAAGATGAACTACAAAAAGGTATTTGAAATTATATTAAAGGGAACATGATACTTCCCCTCTCTTCGAGGAGCGAATCACTCAGGGGGAAATAGAAGAAGAGAGGCCTCACATTTGATAGCATCAGATCTCCGAGATGTGAAAAGTTGCAAAATTCAAGTTTTAGTAGAGCTCCATAATTCATCAATGGTAGGTTGGATTCTTAAGGGTTTCAATAATGCAGCCTTTAAGCAGGCTACGGCACTCTGTGACGATGTCTCTGCTTTGTACCATGAATTATCCTGAACTAGAACTGTCACTCTCTATTAAAAGAATCAGAAATATGAACGCAGAAAGTGCCTCCAGCTCGAGATGATACAGGTGAAATATTCATGCGCAGGTTATATATACACATCATGAAAAAATGATTAAACCCTAATGAAACCCCCCTCGTTAAAGTCCGGCTGTAACCATTTCAGGCGCTGATCTCATGATCTCATGCCTTCGTGCCATTAAAACCTGATTAGTAAATGTCATCTGTGTGCGAAGGGAATTTTGCTGCTGGTCGGGGATGCAAATATTGACAAGCATGCGGGGATTCGAAGTAGCTGTCGGTAATAAAAGAATAATGTTTATGTAAGCATGGTACATTGTTCCATTCTTGCGCTGTGCGCGAGCGGAGAGATGATGCTGGCAAGTATCCTCGGGGAAGAACTCACCTTGTATTATGCATGTTGCTGCTAATATGGGAAGACAATATCTATTTGCTGTAGGTATGTAGGTTTGTATTTGTGTGTACTGCATGAGCGGTGAGGAATCTTGCTATAAAAATGCGGCACTATTGCACATCTAATGTGTGAAACCCTTGTCTTTATATATCCTCATCCATGTTTTATATATATATATATATATATAAAATCTCCTAGGAAATATAGCAGTTCCATCTTTGCGATGTACTTGAGACAGTGTCATCCTGCTGTGAAAGAGCTTTTTCTATATGTATTAACATGCATGGTCTGTTCTCGGCTTGGTAAGGACAATTCTTCGGAGCTTCGATGACAAGGGCAGGGCTTTCCAGCATCTCAGAGGACTGAAGAACAGCATGAATGAGTCCAGACCCATGCATAGAGGTTCAAGGGCAGTCCAGTGGGTGATTGCCTTAAGGCCTTTGCTCCCATACATCATAATACGCTGCTTGGGAGTGAAAAAAATGGTTTTAATGGGGTTTCGGCAACTAGGCTGGCACTCCGTTCCACCATCTGTCTTCATCAAATGACTTTGTCAAAGAGCACTGAGGCCCAATGTACCTTATCAACTCTGCTTAACTAGAGGTAGAGCAAAGCAGTATAACTTTGTTTTTGTCACCAAGGGTTACAGTAAGCAAGTTTACCTTTATAGGATGACATTTGAAAAGGAATGTAGAGCATTTAACAAATTACATCGTATGTGGCGTACCTGGATTTGGGATTTGCGACATTGTTGTGCTGGCATTTGCAGGAGTGTTGTAAATGTATTTCTTTTTCGGCACCCTAATTTTTCTTGTGCCTTTCCGTGGCTGTAGCAGAGACAGCATTAATTTCCTCCCAAGTCCTTTGTCTTGTGATTTGAGCTGCCGCTATTTGGTGTCTATTAACTGCTTGATAAATAACGGCCACACTTTGCAGCACCAGACACTCTGAAGGAGCAGAGGATAATAAATGACTGCGTGAAACACTAGAGACCAGAGGGAAATGATAGTGTTTTAAAAGTGTTTAGGTCTTATCTGCTCCACTTGGTAAACCTTGTAGCCTATGTGTGACTGAGGTTTAGCAAAAAATCAGAGTGTGAGGTATCTTCAAGAAGGGTCATTTCAGTCTCAGTGTGAGGCCCTGGCCCTCCAGCCTCAACAAACTCCAGTTTGTCTGTGTCGTCTTGTTTGTGTGAGAGAATACTGATAAATGCAGTGAGCTCATCCCACGGTCTACTTTTCTAAGAGGAACCAGCTGGCTCTTCCTGGACCCAGAGTGCTGCGACGATGAAGTAAAGGCCCAGATTTACAGCATGATCACCCTCTTAATGCTGCCGCCTTATGCAGAGCGCTTTTTTCCTCTGTGCCTCAAATATCTTTGTGATGAAGGGGAGAAACTTCAGAGAGCTGACCTCTTTTTTGCACACTGAACTTTGTTTGATCAGCATTACCCTCTGACAGGGCTCAGGAGAGTCCTATAGGAACGCGATATAAAAAAAGCTAAGACTCTGCTCACGTCAGGCTTATTGAAAGAGAGAAAGGTTAAACAAAAGCACAATGCCCCATAAATGCTATATGCCCTTATTTAGCCATACACAACAGTCCTGCGGGCTGAGGTTCCTTGATTTTAAGTAGGCTGTCACCCATTAACCTTCATGGACCTGTCAGCAAGTCCAGACTTCCTTTCCTCACTGCTGTAAAAGTAGGGTCACTGATTTAGGCAGAGATGAGCTGAAGCTGTTTTGACAATCAAGAGCCAAACAAATGCACTTCTTTCCTTCAGTGTTCTCTCTAATTTAATTTAGTCTTGTTACTAGCTGCAGACATTGCATTCTACAAAAGTAAACCCCAGACTATCATAAGGCCCAATACAGCATCAAATAACAAGTGTTTCATTGTTAAAAAACCTTCAGTTTGAAGGACAGTAAGGACAGTAAATGAAGTATCATCTAAGTCTCTTGTCGAGTCGAGCCACAAGTCAGTTAAGGGCAAGTCCAAGTCAAGTTGTGAATTAATCAATATGTGTCTCAAATGTTTCTCAAGTCTGAGTTGCTAACTCTCTGCTTCTAGGCTAGAACACCTGAATGTGGGTGCTGACTTAGTAATTCATTGTCACAAATACCACGAGCAGACACTGTACAGCTTATTGGCTAGAAAAACATTACAACACAAGAGCTAGCTAGCAAGCTAATGTTGCTGCTGTTGGACTGAACATGGAGCCCAAAGCCAGTTTCTTAGCTTCATGTGCAATGCAAAATAATGACCTGCCTAGCAGAAAGAGCAAGGTCAGCTTCACACTTTATGCCCTTCAATTCCCTTAGCTCTCTCCATCATTGAAAAAAAAACCTGATCTTCAGTCGTCTCTAGATCAATCATTTTTTCCAATTTCTGTTCTTTAAATTTCTTTTCTTGACTTATTTCACAGAGTAAACCATCATAGGTAGTGGCAGAAGTGGCAATTTGGGTTTTATATTCTCTGCCATTATTTCTTAGAAGAACTAACCCGCTGTCACAATGGATTCCATCAAACTCATGTTTGTAACTAGCTACCTATAGGCCTAAAACTAAGGCAAGGCTCCCGCTTCTCGTATATGCACAAGACTGACAGACAAGTAGAGGTGCCTTGTTGTCCTGCTGTAAGCTATTTTAGTAAAGAGATTTGACTAGAAACAGCAGTTTATCAAAGTTGAGGAAGTAGACATTTTGAAATAGCCTATGTAAGCTGTTTCAAGCACTACCTCACAATGACTAAACTAAAACCTGGGCTTTAAATATTATATATAACAAGTCATATGACAAACAAGACAGGTGTGTCAGATTAGTATTCAGGTGAAGTGGAACAACGATTGGCTGTTGATGGTGGTGTGACAGTCACGTGATCAGCAAGGGAGTTCTGGGAATTGGAGTTCTCCAAGGAGTCGGTGGCAGAGGGATGCAAGACAGCATTTTACCAAATTCGCTAGCAACTTTTTAATACAAGCAGATATTTTTTACTTGTGCTTACCTTTGGAAATGTGTAGAAAACAATACACTATACTCTGTCTGGTTATTGGGTCTTGTTTTACAGTTCCCTAAGCACCTGGCCATATCAAGAACCATGCCCCTCCTTGACGCTAGGCCTGCCTGACTGGTTGAATGCTGGTGGTCTACATTATTTGCTTTTTCTTCTGTTTACAGAGCCTGGGGCAACCTGAGGCCAGATTTCTTCCCTCTGAGCATATATTTTATTGATAGCTGCAAGAAAATGAGAAGAATATCGCCACAGGTTATTAGAAAAGTGCTCTAGCCTGAAACAGATGATCCCACTATTAATAATAACTGTTTTCTCTGTAGTTCTTCACTAATAAGCCTTAGAACACATGGAGAAATAAAGATGCTCAAGAGGTTAATCATCAGTGACAACACATTGCACTGGAATGTGTGATATGAAGAGAGTGACCTTCAAGCTGCCCCATCTATAAATGTATCATACACCACATTAGCCTTCTCATTACCAGGCCAGCATGATTATGTACAGTAAGTAATTATCCACCGTTGTGTCTAAAAGAAGAGGCTGAAGTAAATAGCTAAGGGCAGTGGTGTCAGAACCTCTTCCTGGCCTTTGGAGATGTGGGAACAACACAGACAAACTCTGGGAGTCCATCTCTTCCACACTAAGCTGCTCAGTCTTGGAGAAAAGCTGAGGTTAATTGGCCTTGGGCTGCAAGTACTGGCGAGGTCTGGTGCTGTGTGCTGCTGGATGCTGATATGTTGTTCATCCTCTTTCCCTCTTGCTTCCCTTCTCTAGAAGGCCAGCATCAAACATGCAGGCAGAGCTGTAGAGCTTCTGCTGGGACACTGAAGGCAATCTCAACCCTGCTATCAAACCACACATCTGCAGTGTGAGCAATCATCTCACACTCACTGTCTGAGTCTTAGTAGATGTCAGAGAAATCTCCTGGCCCAAAAAAGAAAAAAAAAGAAAAGAACTGAAAATTTGTATGCTGTGCAGCATGAGAGCACAGGTGAAATAGAGACAAAAATTCAGTCTGAGGGGGCCTTAACTTCAGCAGCACATAATGGAGATCAAAAAGCCTCCTCTTTGTGTGCTCTTCAGCACAGCAGGTGAAGATGTCCTCGGAAAGCCTGCTCCTAAGCGAATACGGAATAACTCTCTTTGTCCGGGAGGAACGGCGGCCAGGTGTCACACAGTCATCAGTGACCGATTGAAAAGGGAGCGTGTGAATGACACAGGCGAATTATCCACAGACACACAACTGAAGCAGACTCCGCAAAGCAAAGAGTGTCTAATTCCTTTGGGTGAGACCATGTCTAAAATTGATTAGCATGGTGCAATGGTTATGCTCGCAGGAGCTCATTAAAAAACACATATGCTCCATACCAGGGAAATGTTTCTTTGAGAGCTCTCCTGCTTCCTTCGAAGGCTTTGTCAGTACAGATGCCTCCCTGGTCCAGACAGAAGGGCTATTTTAAGGAGAACGCTTCTCGCCACATGCAATGAGATTCGGAGATGATTTTCCATCCGAGGCATTACACTTTCTTATTTCACACTAGAGCGGTGGCACTACTCTTAGCCCCGAGGAGCTTGACATCTCATAAAAGATTAAGATTAAAGCTGGCCTATTTGTAGAAGGTTATTCGCAGGCTCTAATACTCCGTATCGAATGTGATGAGACTGTTTATTGGGATGCGCCTTCTATTTTTTTCCTCCGTCATTCTCTTTTTCAATCCCAGAGTCATGGAAGCACGCACTATACTGTCAATTCTGATCAAGACAAGATTTTCGGGGAAATTTTGCTCTCTTTAGGCTTTTACACTTTTTTTCTTTCTCATCTGTCGAGCTTAAGAGCTTCATAAGCTACATCTTCAGTAATAGCTGAATGCAGATTAGCTCCAAGTTACATATTTGAGTTTATATTTAGTGCTAATAATTACACACCAGTAGCCTTGATCTAACATACCCCACTCAACTCACCAAGAGCTTGATAATTACTGAAGGAGGTGAGTTAGAACATGAAAAGCACAAAAATGCGATGGGCAGAATTGAGAACCAGTATTATACATACAAACCAAACTTCCAAAAATGTTGGGACAGTACGTGAAATGCTAATAAAAACAGAATGCAATGATTAGGAAATTCTTTTTGACATTCTTATGGATTCCTGAAAAAATTTCAGTTAAAGGTTTATTGATCGCTGTTTTCAACAAAACATTTGATCATAAAACAGGCAAAAAAAAGAAAGGTGTGTTACGAAAAACCTGAAGTGACTGATGGTTGCTGATATTGAGGGACACCCATCATTCTAGTAATATTAGCATCTAAGTAAACAAAAAATGTCATTATTGAAAAAAATATTTTCTTTAAAAGTCAAACGAGTCTTGTCACACACACATCTACACACACACACACACACACACACACACTCAAACACACATTTTCTAAACTGCTTCTCCTTCTGGGTCGTAGGAGGATGGTGGAGCCTATCCCAGTGGTCACTGGGTGGAAGGCAGGACACACCCTGGACAGGTCCCCAGTCCATCACAGGGCAGACAGACAGACATATACATTCACACACACATTCACACCTAGGGGTAATTTAGCATGTCCAACTGGCCTGACTGCTTGTGTTTGGACTGTGGGAGGAAACCAGAGCACCTGGAGGAAACCCACGCAGACATGTGGAGAACATGCACATGTGACCCTGGTCACCTGGCCTGGGGAACCGAACCCAGGCCATTAATCTACACATTAAAAACATTCTTTTGGGTGAGTAAAGTTCTTTCATTTATTTAAAATTAGGATAGATTACCGATTTTTTGCTTTGTGGCCAATAGGTGGGGTCTCTACACTAGGCTTTGAAATGCCCCTATAAATTGCTACAAATTGGTACCAAACTAACATGCCAGGCATTTGATAATTTGCATTGGAGCATAAACTGGGCTATATTTAGTAAAGCAGCTAAAATAACTAATGAAAACACATCTTCAACCTCCACATCATCACTACTTTCTTGCTGAGTTGAAATCCTGTCAGACTCTTCTATATCCATCTCTGATAAACAGAACACTTTTAATGTTTTTAATATGTTCTTGTTTTTCTATACGTCTTGTTTTTTACATCTTGTCCTCATTGTAAAATGAATGTATAAACGTATATAACTTTGTTACAAATACAAAACTGTAATATTTCCATTTAAAATCAAACTATAACAATCCAAAATGTAATTTGTGTTGAAAATGGCTGTAATTGTTACATTATTGTTTGAATCAAACTTATTAAATCACGGCCATCTGCAGCTGCAGTGAAAAGCAGAGTCAGCAGAGGCCACTGTGGGGTCTAAAGGGTTAATAGTGCCTTCGTAGATGTGCGAGTTACCCATGCCATGGCCTCATACCATGACACACTCTGACTTTTGAGCTTTATGCTAGTAACAACCTGGATGATCCTTTTCTTCTTTGGTTTGGAGAACACAATGTACATTATTTCAATAAACAATGTGAAAGGCTGAATCTGCAGGCCACAGTATACATTTCCACTGTGCATCAGTTCATTTCAGATGAGCTTGAGCCCAGAGAAGTCACAGGCTTTTCTGGACATATGGCTTCTGATGTGCGTATTGCAGTCTTAACTTGCATTTGTGGATGCAGCAATGAATTATTTTTGTCAGTGTATTCCTGAGCTCAAGTGCTTATATTCTATATAGAATGCAGAGCGGTCAGCACACACACATGTCCAGTCTATGGTGACCACTAAATCTATCCAACCAGCACCACAGACCAACGCAGAACACCACAAACAACACATATACACACAACCCAAGCCCACAACAACAACTATTAACATGTTTAAGTCGCTCTCTCTATGCCTCCTGCGCATCCAAGGCTGAACGAGCCAGTAGTGGGATGCTACAATATTATGCATCATAGATGGTAAAATACCTAAAATGCTTGCAATTGCTTGTTGATTAATGTTGTTCTTTATTTGTTGGAAACATTATAAGTTTTGAGCCTCGAGCATCCTTCCTCATAAAAGAACTAGGCCTTTCCTTTTATATGCAAGCATAAATGCATCACCTATTTGAGATGTTTTTTCAACATTTCACAATGTTTTTAGCCTTAAATTGCCTCATCTTGAATGCTTGGAATGTATTACAGGTGCCAATTTCAGAATGCCCTCATATTTACAAAAAAACAACAACTACAATGAAGTTGATTTAGTAAAACATTAAATTGCTTGACTTTGTTTCGTTAAAAATACAGGTCAACGAGAAATCACTGCTTTCTGTTTTACTATCCCAACTATTTTGGAACTGAAGTTTGTATATTTAGTATTAACATAAAATATGATTTCAGACTTCTGCAAAGCTGACTTTTTAGGAGGCATTTTAAATACTCGAGTGCTTTGTTTATTAGAGTGTATTATATAACCTCTACACCCGTATGGCTCTTGTTTACTAGAATATTAAAGAACAGCTGCTGCTAACGAAATGGCAGGTCCTGTGAGGTCTTACGCAGACAAAAATGTTAATAAATACTAGGTTATTTACAGTGGCTGTGGGTACACTGCAGCAAAAGTCACCCTTGCGTAGGAAGAAGTAAACTTTTGAACTGTCATTTCTGAAAGTACATAATGAGCTTTTAATGAAGAGTGCTACGTAAGTAACTGACCCACCTGATCTCTCAAAATCAGCATGTTTTCTCCTGCACCACTGTACACTGCAGAAGCTAAATCTCAATGCACCTTGTGATAAACTGTTCACTATATTTTTCACGTTTCCTGCTTGCTTACCTCTTTTGCATCTTTCCAAATGAACATCTTTCTAAATAAGGCAGTTGTGCCAGCATGTTTTATTCCAAATTAGATTCCAGTTTTGGAGAAACATCCATCAGACTGCTGGGACAAGACAACAAACACAAAAACTGTAGATGTATTTGATGAGCATATTTGATCTGATGTGGCCACAAATGTACAAACAAGACAGCTGGGTTAGTACAGAGGAAAAAAATCTGTATAAAGTGGAACAAACCGTCCATAAAGGTTTATGGTTACAGAACTGAACCATGTTTTTTGGCAGAACAGGGTCCCAATTTGTGTTTTAATTAAATAGGGGCATATGTCTTACTCAAGAGTGCAGGGAGATACAGAGGAAGAAACATTATAATATGCTGCTCTATAACACTTAATCTTAGGCAGAACCTGGAACCAACATCCATTGACCACTGAATCATTACCACAGTTGTGTCAGCCTCCAGAATTTTTTTTTAATAAAATAGTTAAAATAGCTGAGGTTTAATGCTTGTTCGGACTGCAAAGTCGTGGCCAGCCCCTGCAGTGCATAGTTTAATACTTTCTCTCAGCTAACTCACCTAATTCAACTTACGGAAGGCTTAAAAAAAACTACCTGATGAGTTGAATCAGAAATGTCGAGTGGGGAATTTATTAATCTTTGATGCATAGTTCAGTAAATTGAGGCTTTTTTTCATGTTTATATGGCTAGTTTTAGAACCCCTCAGACCCATCAGCATCTCTATGAGAACATCTAATAAACAGAGCATCTTAGCAGGGCTGCACATTATTTGCATTTGTCTCAGAGCTATTTTGATGCGTTGCTGCTTTGATGCTGTTTTTACCACCCAAGCAAAAACAGTTATTTCTCAATTTTATGTAGCCACTTTTACCCAAAACTTTAAAAGAAGTTTGGAATGGCTGGATGTGAAAACGCTGTAAAATTCTTCAACACACCAACTGGAGCCGTTGCACATCACGCAGGAACATCTGTCTCTTGTTTTTGTGTTTTTATTTGTGCTCAACCTCTGCCGGCAGACGTGTTTTGTCTGCCTTGATCCTGGCAAATAGAATAACAAAACATCCGCAGCCCTCAGCCAGCCTCACGCTTGTCCTTCATTATTCACATCAATACATTTTTCATATCCTTCCATGCTACTATGGAACTGGCCATCCACTCACAAAAGCTCTTGCTCAGAAATGAATTTACCTCCACATTTCAACAAAGTTGTCGGTGGTGTATGGGATTTGTAATAGAAAAGCGTCATACAATTTGAATACAATCTTGTCGCTTCAGGATTCTGCTGGGCATTGTTACTGGGCAAGCGTGATTCGAGGCACGTTTTTACAACACCAATTTCTATCCAGCTGCTTTTTTTCCAATGGAATGGAGTTGTGTTGAATGGAGAACGGATACTGGCGCAAGAGGAGGCCTCCATGCCAGGACTCCCATCTCGCTCTTCTCTCACAGCGATGACAACGATAAAAGCTTCTACAATGCAGCACTGCTACTGTATCAGGCAATGGCAGCTGTTAATTGTTTCACTTGAGTTAATTAGAAAATAATTACACATCTGACCCACTGAGACAAATAATGCATTAGCTCTTGAATGGAATGAAGGGAAAGATTAATAATGTGCTTAGAATTTGAGAACGAGGGTTTGGTCACTGTATTTTCAGTTTGGGCCGTTTGCCTGAACAATTATGACGATTGGCTTCAGACATGTTTGAAGATTAAGTGCTAAATTATAGAGATTATGTGAACCATTAAAAAGATTATCACATCAATTAATACTGCACAAGACTAAAACGAGCTCGCTAGACGTTAATAAGGCAAAGACAGACGATAAAATAATTTGGTTTCTAGCAAAATTGGAAGTTTTCTGTTATCTGAATTATGTGATTATTTGTGATTCATTGATTATTTCAGCATTTGGGTTATAGATGTAGAGGACGGCTTCATGCTACTGTCTTCCCTCAAAATGTTGAGTGCATCTCTAGAGCACTTCATCAACTGCATCACAATCTTAGAAACCAACGGGGTTTAACCATAAATTATATTGTTTTGTTCTACTGTATTGTATGAGAAAATTAATAGTTTTGGCCCTAAAATCTAATTGTAATATATTGCATATAAGCAAAAACTGCACATCAATTAAATTTTCTATCAGTTAATGTGCCAATTATTAAAAAGCATTGTGTTGTTTATGGAGTAATCTTAAGATGATTATCACTTGGCAACCACAGCTTGCTGTTAATGAATTCTGTCATAGCCGATCCGTCCTCTGCACACTACAACTCCCAGAATCCTCAGCCAGAAGCCACACCTGACGCTCCCATATCCGGACAACCCATTCCAACTCACCTGACAATTGATTATATACACTTGTCTCCTGTTCACACTCACTCAACCTTCAGAATTGAAACCACTGGCTTTGTCTCACTATTTCATTCAAAACATCTGATTCTGAAGTGTTGAAACCTGTCAGTTAACTCACAGAAGATGTAAAACTCAACCGTAATGCTGTGACTTTTCACTTTAGTGAAAAATATGAATATACATTGTCTAGAAGATAAAGAATATTTAAATCATTCATTTCATCAAGCATGTAGTTGGTTTCAGCATCACTCCGAAAGAGTTCTATTGCCATCTCGGAGGTGCGAGTGTTAAACACTGCTTGCTATTTCCAGGACAGCGGTCTGTTTGCGAACATGCACAGACAGAGAAAAATGAAAGAAATCAGAGTAAGGTATTCATGTGCTGAAAAACCTAAACCTGAGATAAAATCCAGCTCTTTGTCAGATTTCTTAATCAGATTTCTAGACCGTGATCCCATCTAAAAAACTGGAGTATGCTGTTTACATGACCACTTGAATAATAATGAATAACAAAGATAACAACGCAATCTGATAATGATCGAATTATTGTGCATATAAAAACACACTTGATGTTTACAGACATATATATGTGTGTTTAGTACATAATCCATCATGCACTTGTAAAAGTGTGAAGGCCTTTAAAGGGAGGCTACTTAGATAAAAACATTGGAGAAAAAGATGTGTATGTCAACAGGAGAGAGAACATCTGTAAATAACATTGAAATAGGTGGTGTTAACTCAAACTCTTATGATTGCTAACTTTAGGTAGATAAGTCAGAGAGCTGTGTGGAATGGTTGTAGGCTCATGCATGCTAATTGTGTTAATCAATTGAATTTTTTTTAATTGCAAAACACAAATGTTATATCCGTTAGCTTATATAGCAATACTACACGACTTTAACAGCCATGGTTGCCCCAAACTGTACAGCACCGGTTGTATTGCTGTTAGAATACTCTGACAAGGAAGAATAATTCAGAGTGTAGAAAGTAGAGTCAGAGAAGATAAAGTTTAGATATTGAGCCATTTGAACCAAGGTCTAGCTACACTGCACATACTTAGATTATGCCATTGAAGACATGAGAAGTCTAACCCTGTTTCCACAGTGGCTTTTTTATGAGTCAGCCACATATGTGCTCTGCATCGCTGTTGGGAAGATGCACATATGACATTGCAATGGATTAGTGGCACTTGAAGATGTTATCGAGCTTTTGTTTAATTGTCATTATGGATAAACTGAATGGTATATCATGCATCATTGATTAAGATAAGGGCATGCTGTTAATTATAGTAAGCAAGCAATTATCTGTTTGCCCTCTGATGTCATCCAATACAAGTTTGTCTAAGGATTGTGTTGTGAACACTTCAACCTTTCAATCTTCCTCCATCTCAAGAACAGGTGAACAAGCGTCTGTGACTGTTCCTGCATTAAATGAGTGGCATAGAGCATTTTTTTTTCTCAACAACGAGAGGAGATGCTTGTTTGTGTGGAGTGGATGGCATCAAAAGATCATTAAACCTCCTTCAACACTCCAAAAAGAGTGTTAAATACATGGCTGTATTGTTGGTATCTTCTAATTAAGCATTCAGAGCTGTTAATAGGACACAAATTAATTTTTAAAAAAGATCCTTGTCTAACTATTCAAAGGCAAGGTAGTCCAATAAATGTTGTATTCTCCTTGGCAGCCTTGGAGTCCTTTAGCATTTCTCTATAAGGAATTGAATGTAGCTCAAAGGCTTTTGTTGTGTGTCCTCAGAGCACTTTTTGAAACATATGGTACCTGATCTGGGTGACATAGTTTACTCCATACAGATGTAAAAGTGGAAGGTGTTTGGGGGACAGTAGAGGATATTAAAGCACAATATGAAAGAAATGGGACATTGTTAGTGGTCTGTCATGAAAGAATAGAGAAACTGGTTACATGGGGCTAATGGGGTTATTATAGCTTGTAAGGGCAATTCTGGAACAATAAGAGGATAATTAGAGGGGAATAAAAGAGGATAAGGAATCATAGAGGCCACTGAGGTACACTGTAAATTTTAACCCTTAGAGAGGTACTACTACATAATTACACATTGAAATACATGTGGTATCACTTGAACACTTAGAATCTCAACTTCCAACAGAACTGACCTATGCACGCTCCACCATGTATTGCACCAACTGCATTCTTTTGTAGCACCTGTTGCCTCATCGGAACAGAAAAGCTTTTTTGAAAAATCTCATTAAACTTAATGAGAATTTGTAGTGCACTTTGTTTACATGATGTTCAGTTTCCAGTTTAAAAGAGTACGCTAATATAGCTAGACTATATTATTGTAAATAATCAAAACTAGGCAGTTTGGAAATGACAAAGAATTTGTCACCATGCTAACGTTAGCTTGAATATACAACAAGGTAACAATAAGTTACATGTGAGAAATAAATAATACCAAATTTCACCCTGATTTGGTTATTGCCAGTGATTATGAAGGCTATTAAGAGTCAAAGTATTATGTAGGGGTGTAATAATGAATCAAACAAAAGTCAAAGTTTGATTCAAAATAGTGGTGTCATGTTACAGTACAGCAAAATAAGGAGTGACTGAATATGTTCACGTTAGTATTGATATGTTAATGTTTGCATCTCACACACGCACAGATTACATGCACTAGAGATGTAACAATGCACATATTTTCAGGTTAGATATGATTTTCAATTCTGAGGTCAAGATCTGCTTCAGTTTTCAATATTTTGTGTGTTAAAAGTGTCTCGACTCTACAGAGCTTGAGTAATATACCTCACAGATGTGGTTTGGCTCAAAAAATAAAGGTGCTTAAGAAGAAGTTTATCAGTGTTTGTTGTGCCACCCTCCAACGAAATAAACCCTAAAAATCACAACCTCTAGAATTTATAAGCTCTTCAGAAAAAGCTTGGTCATATAAGCATGTTGCAAGCATAACATAAGCCCCACCTCTCTCCACCAACTTCACCCTGATAGGCTGCACCCAGATGCCTAGTGTTGATCACTGACAGTGATTTCCACAAATGAAGTTTTAAATTTTGATACTTTAACTGAAATTGTTATACTGTTAGGAGCAGCTTTACTAAGAGAGGTACTTCTGACACTTTGCACTGGTGGGGTGGTCAGTTTAGCAGGTTATCTACTAAGAACTTCTATGTAAATTAACACAGATGCAATTTCATAATTAAGACAGCACTATGAAAGACTTTTTTTTGTGCAGATTTAAAGAAGAAACATTATAAAGTCAGGAGGAAAAAAAACATGCTAAGACATGGTGTGTGTGTGCTGCCATGAGTCACCTTGTAAAGCCTAGATTTAAAAGTCAGAGGTGTCAGGTCAGATTTCAGAGGAGTTTTTCAGACCACTTCATACATCTTTACGCATTAATATCACAAGCAGAAGCTCAAAAGGTCTGACGTGACGTTTAGGTCTCAGTCTCGAAATCAACATTATACTGATGAATATATGTTCATCATCAAATTCTCTTTCGATACTCTTTTAAGATGCTCGCAATCATCAGCTTCATTCACTCGGAGAAGGCCCAGAGCACAACCTACGTTACGAAATGTTCTTCCGCACATTGCATGCAATTACACATTTACACCAGAGAGGTCTCTAAACCCCCAAAGCTTACACGATGTAGCCTTAAAAATATGACCAACACAATATAACCATGTGATTGGCTCTTTTGCTTTTTTGCATGAAAGCCTGTTTCCACCAAACAGGAAAAAAGTGTTCTCAGTATTTTGACTTAGCAAGTCAGAATGATGACTAATTCAATAATTAACTATGACTTTTACTCTCTGAGAAAGTATGTGATCATTTCAACATCATGAGTAAATATGATGAAAAATTAGGACACTGATTCCTCAGAAATGTGGGGAAATTAAAGTAATTATTTTTGCCCTCTGTTTTGTAACACAGGTAAATTTTTTGGTTGGTGGGATGAGCTGAACTTGAGTTGTGTGCTGAGTTTAATTTTACTGAGTACACCCAGGTCATTTGGGAATTGCATGATTTTGAGCGTACATCAAAGAAAAGCTGTGGCATTTCTACTACAGTGCACACATAAACCCCATGCAGGAATACACCCAAAATATTAGGGAAGTTAAAGACATTGTTTTTCTAAAACTATTTGTTTTTTTTTGTTTGTTTTTTTTATTTAATTCATTTTCAAATTAAGAATAATGTGGCAGGCATTTACAAGTATTTTTATTTTCCATCAAAAATAAATAAATATGTTTGAAAAACTCTCTTTTCTTTCTGAGCACAAACAACAGCAGCCAAGTTATCACCCAGAATAAGACCAGCATTTCTCAGGCTTTAAATAATGCACAGTCAGTATTTACTGTCAGTCTTGGTGAATGGGGGTAGGTGCTTCATTATGATAATCTCCTCCCAGTATTTTGCAATTTGAGAGGGAAACCTCTATACATGCATATGCAATAAGGGAAATGTACAAAAGTGCAGCGTCCACTGCTTCGGTCTTTTTACAGGCACTGAAGTATCATTTTGCCTGTCCAGTAAATTGGGACAGCTGCTTCTTAGTGACAAAATGGAGTTTGTGATGGTGCAAAACGTTAGTAAATCTGCCCCTTATTATAATGTGTTAAACTCTGTTTCCTAACTCAGGGCCTGATGTGAATAAGATGTAATGCATGTGACCTTTTCTGAGCTGAGGAGCAGAACTCTATGGGGTGACATTTTAAGGAAACGGCTGGATACTGCTCTCTCTCTGGGGTTGGTGTCGTTCTCCAATTTTACAATGCAAGACAATTTGC
Organism: Colossoma macropomum; assembly: GCF_904425465.1. Classification (NCBI taxonomy): domain Eukaryota; kingdom Metazoa; phylum Chordata; class Actinopteri; order Characiformes; family Serrasalmidae; genus Colossoma; species Colossoma macropomum. The sequence goes on along the minus strand of NW_023494803.1, from coordinate 23,900,490 downwards.
TCCCACTCAGCATGAATGCACCCACACTGAAAAAGCACACACACTCATACTAATTTTTTTCATTCTTGCTCACAGCTGGATGTGCGCTACAGACTTTGAGGCTAGAACCAGCAAGAATGTTGCTCCGGAATCAAACAGGACATGAAACGATGCAAGCGGCACAAGATGGATGCTCGAGTGTGGCGCGTGGGGTGAGCGGGCTTTTCACAATTAGATCCCCTCCTTCCACGCGCACTTCCAATTAATGATAACGGCACTATCTCGAAAGCCTCCACGCTCTCAATTATAAACAGCCATAACAAAGCTTCTCGTTGGTAAATGAAACCCAGTGAAGCGTGTACAGGGCATAATTGTTACAATGTTGAAAGTCACAGTTAATTAAAGGTCACCTAAGCTGTTCCGAACGGGGCAGAATGGTGACGGATGGACGTGAATTGGACCGGCAGCCTCTGGGACAGGTTGAGGACCCAAGTGGCAGGTTCGGTCTCCGCACATGTGTCACTAAAGCTACAATTGCAGTGGGGTTAAGAGCAGGCTGAATAATTCATAGAGGGCCTTTATGTCAGATTAAAGAATTAATTCCAGTTCATACCATAAGCACATTTTAATGAGCGGCTGAAGCGCTAGAGGTGAATTGTGCTGCATTGGCCGTTGTGATGCTAGGCTTGTTTGTGCTGGCTCATCACTGACTCCTGTTTACCCACACGTGACGAGCACCTACTGCTGCTTGTCCCTTCCACACAGTGGAGGACACACACACACACACACACACACACACACACACACACACACACACACATCTTTATATATATATACACACACACAGCACACATCATCCAAAGCAGCAATGCTCATGTTAACTGATAAGACTTGGTGATAGCCTGGGCACAAGTCCTTTAGATGAACACAACTGAGGTTTATAGGCACGACTAGATAAGCTTTCATGGCTGAAATGTTTTTGATTTAATCTTGAAATCAGACTTGCAGGCTAAGGCCTTGCCCTGACAGGACATGTCAAACCCCTAAATCAGACAAAGCTGTACATATCTACTTCAGCCTGAGGAACGAGGCAAGTAAAGCACCTATTCCCCCTTTTCTATTAGGTACGCCCACTTTTTATTTTAAATATCAAAAATTGACTTTCACTGTTAATAACTGCATGAACTTTAACAAAATTATATATTTTTGGGTAATTTTAGCAATCTTCTCTAAAATACAAGTCACAAAAAGAGCAGTGAGCAAGATGCTGAGCGTCCGTAACGGCACAAAGCAAAAGAGTAGACTCAGCAGAGAGAGATAGGCAGAAACACAGACAAACATACAGAGATGGGTTATATTTAATATATATACTTGTTTTGGCAAAAAATAGTCATTGTCAGTGCATCTCTATTTTTTTCTTACATCATTTGAACACAGCAGCTGCCCTTCATATTGTGTGAACATTTCATGATGAATGGACCAACAGAAATGCTTAAAAATCACTAGGTATAAAACCTCTTAACGATAATTTATATTAAAAGTTAACCCCTTAAAACCCCAGGCTTATTACATGATTAAGGGATATTATTCAGTAATAAGGGACTACAGTGCAAATTGGTTGAGCTATTATTAGGTTATAGAAGTGTGTAATGAGCCCCGGCCCTTTAAGGGTTAAGAAAGTTTTGCCTTGTCCTGTAAAGTTACCATATTGAAGATATATGTTTTATTTTGGATGGCAATAAAATATATTTCAGCTGTTTTTATTTTGGTCTTTTTAAGTATTTTAGTCAATTTAAGTATGTTAAATAAGTAGCAAAATGAAACTAGCTAGCTATCATCTTACTAAAATTAAGATTGCTAGCTGGTTAACTCAGCTAGTAAGTGCAATATAGTTTTTCGCTAATGTCAGCTAGTGTTGGCTGGTTTGACAAAGACTTCTCATTACCAAGGAAGCAGTAGTGTAAACTTCCATGTGTGAAATGTATAAGGGTGACAATCCAAAAAAAAAAATCATACATAATAAATACGAGTGCATCAGTTCTACCCGTGGTGGAGAAGAGGAAGACCGGATCCCTTCGGGCAGAGGATTCTGTTGTGGGGGTGATGTTCACTCTTTAGACTGTGAACTGAGAGCCACATTCAACAGAGCAAAAGTGATTATAGTTTTCGTTGGCCCTTGCAACGTGTCCTCTGAGCACAGTTCCGGGTTCAGGAGAACAGGCTGCACCTTCCGAGTGGCTTCCAGGGTGGTCCTGTTAATGTTCAGACAAACCTGTAGCTCCAAAAGCTCCTCAGTCCACCACTCAATCCTCTGTAGCTCAGCTAAGACTGAACTACACTTGGCCTGTGTGTCGCCATCACTGTTGCTTTCCAAGATAAAAAAAACTGCAAACTAGGCTAACAAAATAACTTCACGAAGTAAACAAAACAACTATAATAACTCAAACAAACTAAAATCCAATGGTAATAAATAAAGTATTCTAATTTGTAACACTCTTAGTATCTACATACTGTAACAAACATATATCATTATGAAGCGTAAATATTATTGTTTGTATGGGCAATTTTGAATCTGATAGTGTTCAAAACCTATAAAATGTGGTTTGGGCCAGCCCTATATGACAACACTTTTTATTTTCAGATACAAATAGCAATATTGGAACCTTGATTGTCAGCTGATACTAATATTGATCTAACATGTTTCTATTACCATGCTTTTATATTACCTTTTTTAATATCTTTAATGTTCATTTTAAGCTGCATCTTAGCATCTATATATATATATATATATATACATATATATATATATATATATATATATATATATTATAGACTACTATTTGCTACAGCATATAACAGCACAACACCAGCTGTGGTAACTGGATACACAATAACTACTTACAAAGCGATTTGCAAATTTGCAATGCTTCTGCATTAAATATTGTGATATGACAACTTGAACATATTCATATTTATCAGGTTCTCAGTGTAATCAAAATTTTAAAAGAAAAAAAAGCCCTTTATGACTGAGCAGCTGGCAAGAAGACAAATTAGTAAGCAAGTCTAATCTTTTGTCAGTTAATTAAATAAAATATATTACTTAGGTTATGAAAAAAGATTTAGTTGCCATAAACAGGCTAGTTTGAGGAGCCCTTGATAATAAAACTAAATTTATGGCACTGTTGTTAGTCATGAAGACCTTTTAATCATGCAGCATTTCAGATGCTGTTCTGTTCCTCACTATGCTGTAATGACTAATATGCGACTTTCTACTCTGATTAAAGTTTGCCGCTATAAAAAAGAAGGATTATTAGCTAAACATAAGGAAAATTATCATAGGTCAGTAAAAATCATATCCACACAACTTTGCTCCTACACTTACACACAAAATCAGGCACCCACAGTGCTGAACATTCACTCATCACAGGTCCAACACTCCTCAGACTGATATTGTGTCACACACTAATGTTGCCTAGCTGAGCTGATCTTCCACTAACTCTGATTTCATTTGTCCCACACTGCATGCAGCAACACAGGCATCACAGCACTATTAGCCGAGGGCATCTTTGGCCCCCCTGCAACATTTTCACAAACTAATGCCCCCCCCTCCCACCCCACCCCCCGAGGAGCTCCAGTTCCACCCTCCTACTTACAGCCATCATTAAAAGTTTTCTTTGAGTTTGAGTGAACTTGAGTCACCGGCTGCGCCCTCATAAGTATTCGGCGGCTCCTCCGGCTCGGGGAGCGCGAGGCCAGCCCGGTTAAAGCGCTCTCCTCTCTTTTTCCGCATGTGAAAGCTCCTGAATGAGCTCGTGTCACCACAGCTGTGGGGTACTGTGTGTCATCAGCGAACGACTGCCTGCCTGCTAATGGCCTGTGGAAAACACATGTCTGACTGCAGACCGAGAGCGAGACACTGTGCCATGTTCACTCAGATATCACTAAAATACAAGCTTGCGCTCAAAATCGAGTACTACATGCTACACACCTATCTGTGACAATAATAAAGACTGCAGCAAGCTGTGGGTTTATGAAGTCTAGAGAGTGCAAAAATAGGATGCTTTATTTCCAACAGACCAAACAAGTATATAGTAACTGCAGCAAAGGAAACACTACAATAGAATGTGTGTAAAAACATCAATTAAATACAGTAAAGAAGGCTGAACACTAACAAGAATGCTACAGAAACAAGATACTAGTACTTTTTTTATGGAATATATTTTGATGGAAATGTGCATGATGTATAAAACTATAAGCGAACTAGAATTTCGTCTTTGTAAGTGAACAAGTCAAGACAACGTTTATTAAAGTGTTTCTGTTGTGCCTAAATGCTTTTTGTAAATTGTTTTCACAGGGGGGTTCACACTCTGTGCCTTTCAGTCCTCATTGCTCACTAGCAGCTCAACACAGAGTCACAACTGGCAAAATGGGCCCTAGAGGGTCTGCGTAAAGAGCTGATATAATTTTACTGAAAACCAAAACTCTCAGAAGATGGCAGATATTCTAAATAACAGAACATATGTGATCATTACAATTTTAGAATATATGTTTTGTGTGACAAAAAGCAAGGTGCTCACAGAATAGTAGTCATGAAAGTTTAGATTTTGTAGAGGGATTGTCACTGTAGTCTATCTGCAAAAATGTTACAGACAATGCTGTAAGTTCGCTGTTAAATATAAAGATGGAAAGCAGAAGCAAACAGTTTTTATAGCAGTACCATAGAAGAACTTCTTTTGGTTACTTAAAGCAGATGTTTGTTTTTTTTTAAAGAACCTTTTAACCCCTTTCTGCAGGACCCCATAAATTGACTCAGATATTTTGAATGATTGTGTGTGAAATGTTGTGACTCTGCGTTGAGCAAATAATAAAAACACTTTCATAATTATTGAGGTCCTTGCTCCCACACAAAGATTGCCCACATTTCCATTGAAATACATTTCATCAACATTACTGAAAAAAGCATGGCACAAAAGCTGAGGGACCTCCAAAACAGGCGAAAACTGTTTCATGGCTTCTGTGAAAAATGGGTAAAAAACATTTCATAAAATGGAAAGGAACTCTACTAGATGAAGGTTTTTCCTAGAATCATTTAAGGACCTTTATTTTTAAGCATGCAAATAACCACGCTCAATCTCAGATACAATGTGTGACTTCAAACAGACTGCAGTGTCACACCATTTCTCCACTAACACCAGCCTCATACCGAAAACTTGTTCACTGTCACAGACGAATTTCCAATGTTGGAATACTACTAAGGTTTTTGCTAGAGTGGTGGTGTGCTCCCGTCATCTCTATCATTTGGCATAAGGTGGTCAGGATAGTTGACTTAAAGGGGAACTCATTTTGCAAAATTACTTAATCATTTAATGGTTTAGATGTTAACAAGATTATTCAGAGTGGTTCAGTGTAAAATGCGCAATTCTAAAGAAATTTACAGAATTAAAATTGTTCACCATTATAGCACTAGGAACCAGACGTCTGAAGCATTTAATGGCTCTTAAAGCTACACACCGTTGAGTTATTATGCAAAATGATTATGAATGCGTTGAATACCCAAGACATTGTTTTGTAGTAGTTTTGTTATAAACTTTTGGCCTAAAAATGTATATTTACTATAAACTATAACTCCAGGATTACTTCTGTGTTTCCTCTTAAAACCACGTTCTCAACATCAATGCATGCAAGCTAACATGATTTTGTTGTTACCAGCACGTAGCTTCAGCCGTTCAACACAGCTAACGCAAGCAGCAGCTTTGTTTACAGTTTATTTTTACTGTTTTCTTACCTATTTTTGGAAGATGGCAGAGTGTGCGGAGGACTTTGAGGAGGTCTGTGTTCAAAATGTCATACAGCTAAACTGATTTGAACCAGAGTATACAAAAGAGTTGCAGTGGCTTGAAGAAGAAAGAGCCAAAAGGGAGAGAGAGAGAGAGAGAGAGAGAGAGAGAGAGAGAAAGAGAGAGAAAGAGAAAGAGAGAGAGTCCGTAAGCTAGCGGCTAATAGTGATATATGTACGGTGGCGAACAACGACTTACTTTTTTCACTCACAAACGTTTCTTACCTTGATTCCAGTTTCTGTGGTAAAAAAAACACAACAGAAGGAACAGCAGTTTTCATCAGCAGCCGGCATTTGAAGAAATCCGCTATGCGTTTTTTTCACTGGTCTTGAGCGAGTTGGTCTTCGTCTGTGAAGTTGTTCGACTTCGGCATTTGTGTGTAGCTTCAAACAATTAGCCACAATTTCAGGATTTCTGGTACTTGTAATGGCCACCGAAAAAACACAACTGTATTTTCTCCATTTATTTTTGCATCCTGGTACAGTGCAGTTCACCACCACTCTGATCAGTTAACCAGTAAGGTGCAACTGTGGTCTATCGCAGCTCCTCTCATGATTAACATTACTCACATAAGCTCTGAGTTTTGCTGACCGTGCGATGCAACACCGCCAACCCAAACAACAAAACGCGTGCAGGGCTGAGAGGTATGTGGAGGGCGCTGTAAGGAAAAAATACCATACAAAGAAAACACTTTTTTTTTAACATAGCACTATTTTACCATTAGTGTGACTTATAAAAACTTATAAGACACATGTAAGTTCACAGGTCATTTTGGAGAGCAGATAAAATGGTGATGTTTGTAGTGTAAACATAAGGACGTCTGGTTCCTAGTTCTACAATGGTGAACAATTTGACTCTTTAAATTTCTCTAGAAAGGCACATTTCACACCAAACCACTCGGAATGATTTTGTTTACATCTAAACCATTGAATGATTGAGTAATTTAGGAAAATCGGTGGAGTCGATAAAATCAATCGTGTTTTATACTATGATAAGTTTTCAGCCTTGGCCCATGCAAACAGTGCTGTGGACATTGGAAAAGGTAGTAATACAGAGCCATTTCAAAGTATTCTCTTCATGTGTTTTGTCATACAATATGCCACCCTGCCACAGCTCTATGACCACCATTGTCATTTGATGGCCATCACCTAATGAAATACTATGAATAGATAGCCATGCATGCTGCTATGACAAAAAAACTAAAAATCTATTCACAGTATTCAATCATAGATATCTTGGTAGCAAACAATTGGTGATAGCTGGTGATTATGACTAAATAACAATCTTGGACAGTCAGCTGTGGCATTGAGCCATATTATATGGCAGAACACATCATGAGAATACTGTGAGTTACTGAACTAGCTGTCATAACTCACCTCCAATTTCTTTTGTAGGACAGACAGACCTTGCTGTCCCAGTTCACTCAACCAGGGTCGTGTCCACATTCTGCAGTGTCTTATCTTTTTCTTTTTGGCTGTTTTTTTTAGAACAAACCACTGCACACACAAGGGCAGCTGTGAAGAAAAGCTGCTTCTATTTCTCATCAACAGTTTCTCTTCTTGTAAATTTCCACCAGGTGCATGATGAGAAATAATCTCAAAAGGAATCTAGTGACGCGGCAAGATCCTCAGTCTTTGCAAAATCTTATTCTGTGACTCAAAACTCTTTGACTAATGACACTTTAGATGTCTTTAGATGTGAGAGGTTGTCAGGCTTTAGTCTGTTAAACATCTTTTCAGAGCCTTTTCAAAGTCTTCTAGCGTATGCTTAGCGTAAGATTCTAAACTGTGCACTTCTGATGAAGATGCTGTGAGATGATGTGCTCTTGAATTCTGAGGCATATCATGTAAAAATATATATTTTAGTAAATGCTTGATAAGTTTCTGACATAAACAAATACTCACATTTAAACGCTGCTTCATCCGCATCCATTATCTTCTTAAAATTGACTGTCTCAGAAGCCACACTCCCGGATTCAGACCAGATAGCACTGCATCCAAGCACTTTTCATCTGATATTTGAATGAATACTTTAGATTTGGACATCTTTCTGCTGTACTTGTTCGTCTTATTATTCACACTAGAAGTATAGGATTTCTGACTCCTACTGCATTGCAGCCTTTTTTCCTCTTAATCTTCTTTTCATTTTTCAACAGAGAGGCTTCTTGCCAGGTAACTCTCTTGTCTTCAGACTCTCGCTGCCCTCCAAACAGGCAGAAAGTGCGGTTTGGATCCTCTCTTCTGAGGAAAGCCTAATTATGTCGTTTGGTCGTCTGACAAGTTCGCTTGAGGCGGAGGCTGGGAGATGCTTTGGGACAGATCAGAGGGGTGCTCCCAGCGGAGAACACGGGCGAGGGCGGTCAGTGAGCCTTCATGCTGCCAGCTAAGCATGCCAAGAAGGCCGTGCGTTGTGCTATCACTGAACAGCGCATTTCATCTGTTGAAATGGTTCGATTCATTCAAGCTGCATCTTTGTTAGCGTTCTAATAAACATGACAGAATAGAACAATATAATTACCTTGGTTATCATGAAATTCAATAGACTTCACATGTGAAGCTCTTTAGGATGTCGCTAAGAACATGGATTCGTTCCAGCTTTTAGCAAACAGGCTCTTCTTTTTAGGTAAACACTTTGATTGGCAGGTTAATGGCATACTATAACACGATTAAGAGCTCCATCTGTTAGTAAGCTGGCCATGGTCATTGCTGTTTTTTCTCCCAAAAAATTCTCAGAGGGGAAAAATGTAGTCACTTTAAAGGCAGTTGCTGGCCAGCTGTCATTCATTTTTTTTCACAGACATAAAAAGCCTTGGCTGAGATGTTCAAAATAGTTTCCCTCCATCAAATGATGTCCTACTTTGATATTGGATTATTTTCCTAGATTGCTTGTTTCTGAAGTCCTTGGTTGCTGCGTTTATTCAATATGGTGTCTTCAGAGCATTGAAAGTCGGTGGCATAGAGCGATTCTGCAAATCTCGTAGATCCCTTGGGGAGATTTATTCATCCTCTATTAGAGGACATGTGATCTGAAGGAGTGAATACAGCAAGGCACCACCAGACACCCATGCCCCAAGCAGTCATCGCAGTTTCAATCCCATTTATCAACTGCAGGAGCCTGAGGACCGCACAGTGAGAGCCATATTTCCAGCTTTAGCGCTCATAAGCCACAAACGGCGTTAGTGTTGCTTACCGTCCCCCTCCTACAGTAGCATCCTAAGTGAATCTCATCCCGTGGTGCTGCCTTGAGCACCTGCTAAGAAGCTGTGATATCCACCATCACCTCCCTCCCCACCACAAGCAGCTGGAACATCAAACCGCTGCCATGCGACATCCCTATAACTGGGTCACTTTATACCCGTCAGAGGCGGCCCTGTCACAGGCTCCCAGGGCATCCGTGGAAGAAGCAGCATATTGCAGCTCTCCACACTCTCTCTGAAGAGCCTTCAGGGCAGCTTACATCCAAACTCCTGAAAGTTCCCCCTCCCCGCCTCAGTTGTAAAAAAAACAGCTGGAATTTTAGTGGCTGTCTATTTTTGTGCCTACAGCCAGGTTCACACTGGTTATTTGCATTTTATTTATGGATGTAAGCACTTCTGAAAAGTGTTTAATCATCCAATTAATTATTCATTTAACACTTACGTGGACAAATTTCATGTACATTACAAGTAAAACGCTTTTTCTTTAACAGGAGTGTCAGAAAGGACCTACAGAAGAAAGAAAGATGGAGAGAGAGAGAAAGAATTTTTCAAAATCATTTATCTGGGCAGTAAGTGTGTTAATGCTGGTATAAACACCATAGACCTTTAAAGTAAGTGCAAACAAACATTAATGCACTAAAAAAGAAACAAAGCAATAAAACAGCAGTGTCCAAAACAGGTGTTTAAAAATTAAAAGATACATAGAAAATGGAGCTCATAACAACAGTGAACTGGTAGACCACCAAACCTGTCACCATCAGATAAATAGTGCTTAACACTTTCATCCTTGAGAGAGGAGAAAATCAATCTCCACTCTTGCTTCGAATCTGGAGCCCTGCTGGTGACATCCTGTATAAATAAAAATAATGTGTGGCCACGACTTAGTAAGGCATGGGAATGAGATCCTAAAGCATGGCCACGACTTAGTAAGGCGTGGGAACAAGATAATTAAGTTGTGCCGTGGGAACGAGATCATACCTTGCTAGTTCGTGACCACGGATTAGAATCTCATGCCCATGCCTTACTAATCGTGGCCATGACTTAATCTTCCTGTTCCCACACCTAACTAAGTCGTGGCCACGCATTATTTTTATTTATACAGAAAGTCACCAGCGAGGCTCCGTAGATCTGAAAAAAATCCACAGGCGTTACTGTCCATCCTTCCACTGTGAGAAGACAACTCAACAGTATGAGTCTGAAAGGATGTGTAGCTGACAAGAAGCTGTTACAGGGAAAAAGAAATATACAAAAAAGAAGAAAGTTTGCAAATCAAAAAGAGAAGCTGCTGTTGTTTTGTCAGAACAGAACTGACCACCTCAGAGTCCAGAGCTCAACATCGCAGAATGTTACTCGGCCCATAAGAAACAGAAAACGCAACCAACTTTTAAGACTGAACTTTGAAAGTGTGGAAAAATATCCCTGCAGACTTTTTTGAAAAACAAAAGTAATGGAAACTGTGATAAAGGCAAAGGTTGGTAATACTAAATACTAAGTAAAGTGGCAGTATTTGGTTGTTTTAGAGACAGAGTTGTTCGTTTAAAGAAGATTATTGTTGTTATTATGCTTTGGCATAATATTGAACTATACACACAAACACACACACACACACACACACACACACATATATATATATAAAGAGAGAGAGAGAAAATAGGAGAGAAAGAGATGAGATTATTTTTGAGGGTTGGTATAGAAGCAATACAACTGCTCTGGAATGATAACCCTGTGGATGTATCACATCATCAATCATGTGTCACTGTAGCTCCATGCCTCTCCTTATAGCACACTGCAGCCTACACATTTTGCCTTTTCATTTCATTGTCAGCAATGAAAAGCATATAGCATCTAAAATTATGCTCCAGTCCTGCTTTATTGGCATAATATTTCATACACATGAATAACTTCATGCAGATCAGCCTGTTTCGGGGTGGCGTGATTGATAATATGATTTACAGGGAAGAGAGAGTGCTTTTAAATAAACACTGCTGGTAGCTTTTCATAATGTCCCAAAACTGTGTCTTCGGAGCCTCTTCCGAGTGCAAGGTCTCTGCATGAATTCATCTCAGCTGTCACATTAGTGCAATGCGTTTTTGCAAAAAGGATTCGTCCTATACCAGAGCAAAGTGCACTTGGTAAAAAAAAGTGATGTCTTGCTGACATTACTGAGGTCAGATGTGGCCACTCCTTTAAGTAGAGTTGGTTAAAGTCGAGCAGCGGGGCTATCCTTCCTCCAGCGGCCGGGTTCAGAACACATTAAAGTCAGCCCTAAGACAATAAACCGCCGCCGCTGACGGGGGAGGCTCGTTAAAATTCTATGAGAAAGAGCGCCGTAATGGGCCGTGCGGCCTCGCTATCAGGAAGTTCTTTTTCATGTTACCTCACAGAGCACAAGTACCCCAGCACGCTTTGATGTTCATCTACAGCACTTTAATCCTTGCTCTTCTGAAGATGCACCCCACCCTCCCATCTGTGTCTCACGTCTCTCTGTAACCCAACCTCTCCCATGGAAATTGGTACAAATCATAATATGTAACATTTCCTGAGGATTCTTGTTCTTTTTGATACTCCTGCCACGCTTCACCATAAACACCTACGTTGGTTCAGTGTCAGATGGAATCTGTGATATAGTTTTTTTCCCATTTCGTTCATTTCTCTGAAGCATTTGCACTACTTACAATTCATTAGCGGCATATGCTGATTCATGCTGATGATTCATTAGTGGCACATGTTTCTCAGCGTGGACAGGAGACATCCAAAGCATCAAAGATGTGAAATTAATGTTCTGTGGTTTTTTCTCTTTGAGGCACTATGGTATTAATCCCGCAGGATCAAATTAGAGTGGCCCTTCTTTTAAAAATAAAGCTATTAGAAGACATCAAAGTCCCAGACACCATTGCAAAATTTCACAAGGCATGACTTGGAGAGTCACTCAAAGAACATGCCGCTGTACAGCTATTGAGAAAATGAATCTCAGTGTCTATATCATCGGAAGGACCGAGAGGCTGTCCAGGACACCAGCCAGGCTGTTCCTGCTGAGCTACTTTCAGTTCCTATAATGAAAATGGACTATTCTTATGATCAGAATAGAGGAATCCCAGCAGGTTTCAATTCACCTCAAATTCGGATCGTTCAGTAGGCCCCTACGCTTCTTTCAATCTGCTAATGGAAGAGATAATTAAGCAGAAGGAACTCTGAGTGTGTCTGAAGCGCTTGTGTAGATTCTTGTTGTGGTTAGAGGGCTCTCTGAAGTGGTCCTCAGCCGGGAGGTGGTATTCTCTCCATCACAGCAATATACAAAATTATTCAATAATAAGGGTGCGCAATAATAAGGGTGTTGTGAGCCATAATACCAGAGCACAAACTCATGTTCTTAGACATAAACATTCACAAACTGTCTATACTGCATCAGAAGGTGTGCATTGTAATAGGCCGTTTGGGAGCGAATACAAGCGGAATAATTCTCTTTGTGCTTCTGTTTGTGGAAGTGAATGTGGTGTAAGACATGAAAGAGAAAAAGATGTGGCTGCACCTTCACTGTGGTGTTTACAAATGCCAGCTGAAAGTGCAATTAGCCTTAATGTCAAATGTACCTAGAGAAGCATTCAAGTGGTCCCGCATTGACAATGTTGCATAGCTCCCATGGTTTGAATGTTGTCCCCATTTGGCACAGCCTCATTAATCTCACTGCCCTGTTTGATTGCCTTCCACTTGCATGAACCCAACAGTCCAAATAGCGTTTGTGTAAGTAGATGTGCAAAATAAAAAGAGAGATGCTTATCTGGAATTCACCCCTAAGGGCAGGACAGCAATTTGCTGTTGGCTGCCAATGAAATTGGGAATTGCATCAGGTAATTTAAGATAATGCAGATCTGTCCAACAGCCCAAGTGCAATATAGAGAAAACAAACAGCCAAATATATTTAATGATATATGGTGCCACTGGCCTTAGGTAAAAACCAACAGTGCTCATAATTCATCCACTGCAGTCATAATCAAAGGCCCTGGCTTGTCCCATCGCCCCACACACACACACACACCCCCTCCCCAATTCTTTCCTCGGAGTGTATATACCTCAATGTTTTATTGTAAAAGAAAACACGAGGGGGGAAAAAAGCAATTTCATGCACCAGGACACATGATGTATAAACAAAATGGATCCCGATATCCTCGTGAAAGCCATAAAACCTTCATAAGATGCTCTGCTTAACTTAATTCTTCAGGGCTGATGTGGAAGAAGCGGAGAGATTGCCGCTGAGCAGTGGCCTGTGCGAGCGCACCGCTCTTGCCACGCTTTCACAGCTCTAAATGTGAAAATGGAGCTTCAGAATGGAGGTTGCACAAAGAGCGCGAGGCACTGGCGCAGATTGCATTAGGATCTCCAGACCTGATGAGCCGAGCAGATAGATGAATGCTGAGGCGCGTATGTATCTGCGTTGCGCTGGCTGTATCTCAGTGATCTGCCTGATTGTAATAGAATGAATGTGGCATTCAGGTTGGAGGCTATGCGAGAACACATAGCGCATTAATGTGACAATGGTAGAAAAGAGAAAACGCAACATGTATGTACTGGCATATGCAAGATGCTCACTTTCTCAACATGGCCAGAGGCTGGTTGCAACTAGTTCGGCCTGTCCTATAGTTTACACTTGTGAGTTTGTGTACTGATTAGCTTCATGAAATGGGTGTCCGTGGCCGAGCAGCTGAAAAAAGACCGAAAAGATCGCTATGCGCAATGCCAAGTGATGGTTGGTGTAAAGTACACTGCTACTGGACTCTAGAGCTGTAGATGTTCTCTGGAGTGATGAATCACACTTTACTTTCTGGCGCTCCACTGGCTGAATCTCAGTTTGGTGGATGCCAGGAGAATGCTACCTACCAGAATGCATAGTACCAACAAGTTTGGTGGAGGAGGGATAATGGTCCAGGACTGAGTTTGGGTCCAGCCCATTGGTTGCAGGGAAAAGATAATGTTAATGCTACAGCATGCAAAGAAATTTTAGACAATTATATACTTCCAACTTTGTGGGCAACAATCTGTGGAAGGCCCTTTCCAGTTCCAGCACAAATTCAGGTCTATAAAGACATGGTTTGATGTGTTTGGTCTGGAGGAACTTGTGAGACTTGCACAAAGCCCTGACCTCAACTCATCTGAGCACTTTTGGAATGAAATGGAACGTCAATTGGGAGCCAGATCTCCAACATCAGTTCCTAACCTCAGAAATGCTCTTTTAACTGAATGGACACAACCTCCCACAGACTCCAAAATCATGAAATCATGTGGAATGCCTTCCCAGAAGAGTGGAGGCTGTCATAGCTACAAAGGGGGGCCAACCCCATAATAATGCCCATGGCTTTAGATGTGATGTGATGGCTGGGTGTCCACATACTTTTGGCCATATAGCATATATTAGGCTAAGTATATATTCCACAGTTTAATTTGTTGATGACATCCCTAACACATTGTTGTGGAAATATCAGGGAAGAATGCCTGCCCCACAAAGATATGATATATACCCTCACACTTGAGGACTGAACGAGTGAGTGTGTACTTTTGACAAATTTGGAAATAGTTGTGTCATATTTTGGACAGGCTGATTTACTCAGTAACATGTAACATGTAGCTTTTCTAAAGCTGGAGTTACTAATTATCCTTTAGTGTTTGATTTCATTGTGTTCTGCATATGACAGCACTTGGCCTGCTTTGCTTGTGCTCACACTTCTCACTTTCAGCCTTGCTGATAGATACTAGATGTATTAAGATGTTCCATTGCAGTTCTAGGCAGCTCAGTACTTGAGGGGTTTTATCTGATCCTTATTTACTCGACTGTTTTTGCTAGGCTTCTTTTACTTCTAGGATCATGGAGGGCTTACTCTGCCATTTGTGTGCTCCAGTTCAGCACAGTACAGACATGGTTACATTATGCAGAAGTGTGTCTGACAGCTTTAAAATACATGTGACCTGTTTAAAACTCCTTGTGCACCAAATAATCCAACCTGAAGAGCCACTTACACCCAAGTGTGAAAAATCACATACTACATGTAATGGAAAATTACATTGGAAAATGAAGGCGGAAGGCAATCAAATACATGAATAACCATGAATTGAGTCTTCAAATCAAAATTCCTTTTTTCTCCCTTTGATTCTCCAGTTATCGTAAATGACAGTGCAGCATGATGACAGTTCCATTGTAGTCTGTTTGATTGCAGAAGTAGTAGCCTCCTGAATAAGAATGAGCTGCTGAATAAATAAAGTAAATATGTATTTCTGGCATGTGCGCTGTGCTGCATCCTGTTCAACATTTACAGCCGTTTTTGGAGCACTAATGAGATTCAATTAGAGTGCAATCAATCCGTGTTGAATAAGCACTGGGCTGCTGTCTTTTTTTCATGAAAGCACTTGTTGACTACAATGCAATACTGGTGGCAACAGTCCTTGATTGGTTTTGTCCAATTTGCATGAATTACAGACACCGATCCAAGTGAGGAAACCAAATCTCATCGTAGTGTCATGTGCCAAATGAGTGTCATAAATAAGTGTTGTGATGATAACAATCTGGGCACTGACGCTTAAAGATTGTGGTTAGCCCCTGTTGCTTTGTTGGCTCTGTTACCAGCCATAATATATGACATGATGATTAGCGGTTTCCATTGGAGGACAGTACAGCTTGCTACAGTCGATATTTTTTGCTTTGCTTTTGACACAGCAAAATATTGGTTAGCCCTTTTGTTTCAGCTCGATTAACAAGCATAAAACATGACATGATGATTAGCGGTCTTCGGGATACTTCGGTTTGTTACAATAGATATTTTTGCATTGCATTTGATGCTTGAAGATTGTGGTCAGCCCCTAGTGTCTTGTTAGCTTGGTTAACAACATAAAATATGACATTGCAGGACACTAAGGTTTGTTACAGTAGATATTTTTTGCTTGGGTTTTGAGACTTAAAGGTCATGGTTAGCGCTAATAACAGTCTACCAACACTTTGTGCTGAGGGGGTGGCCAGTTTAGCAGGTTATATACTAAGAACTTCCATGCAAATTCATAATTAACATATGACTTCGTCTTTGGCTCCAGTGCTTTTTCCATAAAATCCCTTTTCCACCAGATAGGAGAAAAAAAGACTTTTTATCTATCTGTTTCAGGTCCAGATAGGTTAAATAATGATTTATGACAAAGTCAAAAAACAAAAGAGTTATTACTTGTCAAGAAAGTATTTGATTATTTCAACACATTTTTGTTTTGAGAAAATTAGGCATTATTTAAACTTTCCATTTTTAAACGTTCATTTTCGGCTGGTGGGATGAGCTGGACTTGTGCCAAGTACATTTGGAAGGCTGGTCATTGGTATGTGGGGTACATCAACGAATTGCCATAACAATTTTACCGTAGCATGCACATAAACCACAGTGCATACAGAAGCCAGAGTGCACAGGAATAACACAGTAAGCAGTAGCTGTAAGCAGCGAACATTTGCTTTTAACAATCATTTAGAAAATAAAACTTTCAAATTATTATTCAGGCTAAACTAAATAACAGTTTAATTTTTTTCTGAAAACAATTTGTTTTCATTTTTTTTTATTATCCTTAGAATAATATGGCATGTTTGGCAGGCATTTAAAAGGTTTTTTATCCATCAAAAATAAATAAATGTTTGAAAAATTCTCTCTTTTCCTTTTCTCTGAGCACGAATAATGGTAGTCGTGTTAGCCTTAGTCCATAAATAAGACAAGCTTTTGTCTGGCATTCACAGTCAGTATTTACTATGCATGTGCTTCATTATAATAACCTCCCAGTATTTTGTGCTTTGAGAGGGAAACTCCTACAGATGCATATCGTTGCTGTCCAAAGAAAAACAAGTATCTCCAAAATAGTAACTTTACAGGAGAGGACAAAAACACTCTTACCTTTCAATGTAAGTGAATGTAAGGAGGTTTTATTCAAAGTGATTTTAGAGCATCTCTGTTGGTCCATTCATCATGAAATTTTCACACAGCTGGGTTGTGTTGAAATGATAAAAGAGATACATGGTTTTTTGTGGGACAGTGACGATACTCAATGAGGCAGAAGTTAGCAGAGACCACCTCTTTGATCTTGTAAATTGAAAGTAAATTATTTTTTGTAAATTATTGCAACTGCTTTTTAACTCCAAAATGGAGACTGCAAGTGTGCAAAACATTAGTAAATCTGCCCCATAATGTTTGCTTGGTTAACAAACAAATCTGCCATGATTATTAGCAGTCAATGCTGCAGGACTCTTCAGTTTGTTTCATTAGATATCCTTGCTTTGGTACTTAAACATCACAGTTAGCTCCTGTTACCGCTTTGTTAGCTCAGTTAGGATACAGAAAATATGAAATGCATTACAGGACACTTCAGCTTGTTATAGTAGACATGTGTGATTTGCTTTTGAAGCTTTGCCACATTTGAAGTACTCTTGCGTCCTAAGTCTCTGTGTTTAAGTCCATCTATTTTCGGAAACACTAGTCAGCCGTTTGATTGAGTGCATGTCGGACATGATTGTGTCTCCCGCAAGTGAATATTGAGGTGACAGGCGCTCTCTCACTCTCGCTCTCTCTGCCACTGCCACTCTTCAAATATTTCAAAGATATGATGGTAAATGCCACACACACATATTTGATTAAATTCAGGGTTGAGGGGACACAGAATGTGAGACACTTTATGACTTTGGCATTGGCGAGAGAGTCTGAGTGGAGTGAGTGGAGTGAGTTTGACAGAATCAAGTGAGTGAATGCCTCCTCTTCTCTCCTTTTAAAGAGTGCTCTGGTCATAAACCCCCATATAACACCCAGTAATACTCTGCGCCCCTCTTTCACAAGGCTAGGATGGGCGTACGAAATCAAAGAATGAGCTATGTGTCGGGAACCACTGCGGTTCTTACTGCTAAATGCTAATTTTATTGGTCAGCAGCTGGATGGACTTTGATGCAATGAAGCTGCAAGCTGTGGAGAAAAAAAAACAGATGTCCATTCAGTCTGTTCTGCTGCTGCGTATTGATCACGGCGGTAATAAGAGGAGTCAATTGAAAAATAATGATTCTTTCTATACTGGCTAGCAGACATTTTGTGGAGGGAGGTTTCAGAATCAAATGAGTTTTGCAGCCACTTGAGAATGTATGCAGGGCTATTAGTGGCTTCTTATATTTCTCATTATAGAAGATGTCAGCATCATCTGTCGCTGGACCCCAAGGGCAAAGGGGGCAGTCTCCTGTAACACAAACAGAGAGTTTAGAGCATGCCCTGGCCTGGCTTTATGATGTGCACACCGCTCCTGGTCTGATTACATTGGCAGCAGCACCAAACGAGATGCTGAAAATGGGGCCTATTACGATTCCAGGTTTAGATTACTTTTTCAGACTTGTTTGGGCTCCGCTCTGAATGAGCGTTTACTGATATGGTCTCGATAAGGCTCGTTAGATAAGGCTCTGATCATTCGAATAAAATATTACTGCTTTTCGCTTGCACTGCAGTGATTAGATTGATCCTGCACGTGCTTGCAGAGGGTCCCCCAATTATAATTAGTGCTGTTGAGGATTGTCTTTGGTGTGTGTGTGTGTATGTTTGTGTGAATGAGCAGCAAATGTGTGTGTACGTATGTGCACCAAATATCGCTCTAATGAGTTTCTCCTTTGCTGTATCTGCGATGATGTTGGAGAGACAGGCTTTATGTGGGGTATGTGTGTGTGTTAATGAACAACAGGAGCTGCGCCCAAGCTTCCAGACTCCAGAAACAGAAGGCAGGAAAAGCACGGCTAAAGTGCAGCCACACATGTTCCCTTTTCAATCACCATCAGTGAGGTCAGTACTGGCCCCCCTCTCGCTGCAATTTTGCCTCATAAAGCCATAAAGCACAATAACTCTGACTGGCTCGCTACAGCAGGAGATGTCAATCAAAGAGGTTTTTGCCACAGAAATGCCTTCATGCTGCCTGAACACAGAATCTGCGGAGGAGGATTACATGTGGTACGTAGAATAGTAGACAATAGGTGGTTTAGGCAAATACTCACTGATTCGCAGATTCAGCTGTGCGGGTTTATAAAAAGAATCTAGAAATGTCATTTATAAGTATGACTTCGAAACTGGATTTTTTTACCTAAGAAAGTGGTGCTATTTAGATCACAAGATCAGTTATTTTATTCTACTACCAATCTGCAATGTCTGTAGTTCAATCTGATAATTATAATAAGAATTATGGAGCTAATCACTTTCCACAGTAGTCCTGTTCGAATCAATATCACAGTAATGCAATAACAAAACCAAGATGGATAGATAAAGGTCTGTAAAATAGGTACAGTCTTGTGCCGTGTTGTTATTGTTATTGAGTGTTTCTCATGATGCACATCAGTGTTCCTGGCTAAGTTTAGTTTCACAAAACCTATTCAATGCATTCTGGTTAACTCTTTTCACAACAGATTTTAATAACTTTTTCTGTTGACCCAGGTTTAGACACTCAAGCTATGATTAATCCATATGTGTGTGCACACGAAAGCATGGAAACAGGCAATTGTGTGAAAATGAAGAGAGGATTTGAGCAGAGTTGAGGAAAAAATACAACCCCATTTCCAAAAAGTTGGGATGCTGCTCAAAATGTAAATAAAAACAAAATGCAATGATGTGCAAATCATTTAAACCCTAAATTTAATTGAAAGTAGTACAAAGACAACAAATCAAATGTTGAAACTGAGAAATTTTTTTGTTTTTGAAAAATAAATGCCCATTTTGAATTTGATGCCAAGAACACCTTTCAAAAAAGTTGGGACGGGGTCATGTTTACCACTGTTTTTCATCACCTTTTCTTTTAACAACCTTCTGTAAGAGTTTCGGAACTGAGGAGACCAACTACTGTAGTTTTGAAAGTGATATGTTTTCCCATTCTCGTTTGATATAGGATTTTAGCTGCTCAACAGTTCGGGGTCTCCTTTGATGTATTTTTCATTTCATAATGCACCAAATGTTATCTGTGGGTGACAGGTCTGGACTGCAGGCAGGCCAGTTCAGCACCCAGACTCTTTTAATATGGAGCAATGCTGTTGCCAATGTGGTTTGGCATTGTCTTTCTGAAAAAGACATCGTCTGGATGGCAGCATATGTTCCCAAAACATGTATATAGCGTTCAGCATTAATGGTCTCTTCACAGATGTGGACGTCACCCATGCCATGCACACTAATGCACCCCATACCATCATGAATACTGGCTTTTGAACTGTGCACTGATAACAAGCTGAGTGGTCTTTAGCCCAGAGGACACAGTGTCCATGATTTCCAAAAAGAACTTCAAACTTTGCCTCAGTCCATTTTGAATGAGCTCGGGCCCAGAGAAGGTGGCAGCATTCCTGGATCCTGTTTATATATGGTTTCTTCTTTGCGTTTTGAAGTTTTAACTTTACAACATTTATGGATGTGGTGATGAACTGCGTTCACAGACAGTGGTTTTCAGAAGTGTTTCTGAGCCCATGCAGTGATTTCCACTACATAAAAATGTAATGTTTTTAATGCAGTGCCACCTGAGGGCCCAAACATCACAGCCTGCAAATACTGGTTTTCGGCCTTGTCCCTTGCATACAGAGATTTCTCTAGACTCTCTGAATCTTTTAATGATATTATGTACCATAGATGATGAAAAGCTAAATTTCTTTGCTATTTTACGTTGAGAAACGTTATTCTTGAAATGTTGCACTATTTGCTCATGCAGTCTTTTATAGAGTGGTGAACTCCCTATCTTTACTTCTGAAAGACTCGGTCTCTCTACTGACCAGTTGCCAATTAACCACCCGGTGTTTTTTTTTTTTAGCATTAGACGATTTTACCAGCATTTTGTTGCTCTTGTCCCAACGTTTTTGGAATGAGTTGTTGACATCAAATTCAAAATGGGCATTTATTTTTCAAAAAACAATAAAATTTCTCAGTTTCAACATTTGATTTGTTGTCTTTGTACTATTTTCAATAAAATATAGGGTTTTAACGATTTGCACATCATTTTGTTTGTATTTGCACAGCATCCCAACTTTTTTGGGAATGGGGTTGTAAATCATGCTATGTAAGAAGGAGGACCATATATTATAGCCAAAAGCACCACTGTCGCCACTACCTCTGTCGTAGTGCTTTTTGATATAATAATTACTTTATATTCTTGGTATTTCTTTCCCTCCACTGAAAGTTGAGATTTTTCATATTCCCCAGCCTTTTTTTCTTTAGTGTGATGTCATTGAAGGACTATTTTTGTTTTTTTTTGTTTTGTTTTTTTTTTAAAAAAAAGCTCAACTGAAAGGTTCTTTTGGAAACCAAAAGTGATCCTACTAAGGCATTGCTCCAAAGAACCCCTTTTTAGCATCTTCATTTTTAAAAGCACAGGGTTCATTTGCAGTCAGGGTTAATTTGCGGTCACTAATGCACAGAAGTAGGGCTGGCCTAGTTCAGCACCTTGAGCGATTACATGGTGCAATGCCACAAACTCTGTGGCTGGCTGGAGGAGCTCAATGGAGCGGTTGTGGTTTTCCTTGCACCTCTGTGTAGATCACAGCGCTTTCGTGCTCCACTGTCATTCAGGAACACCTACAGAAAGTATCTGCAGCCCAATTAATTGGGATATGATTTTAAAGGAGCTTGGCTTCCCATGATTAAATGCAATCTCCCTAATTGGAGAACGATTCCAGGGCTTCACACTGGAGGTGAAAGAAACAGGCAAGGATGGGTCCTCCGCTCTAATTGCGGAGTCTGAGAGTGGCTTATCGGAGAGAACAGTTTAAAGCTGCAATTCTCAATTACCTCTCCCCAGTATGGCACTGACCTTTCACTATTCTAATTTTATTATGGGGTTATTAATGCTTGCACTCTTCACACAATCAATCAAACCCCACTGCTCCGAAAGACTTTGGCAGAGTACTCCACACAGAAGACATTCCTCTCTATCAGTAACACTTCATTACTTTATGTTCATGTTCTTTCAAGGAATTCCATATGTGCTTCTTATATACATTACAACAAGAATGAAATGATCTATACAGTACGTGGTAATGTGAGGCAATAGGGACATAAAGTTGAGATATTAATTCAGTATGAGGCAGCTGATGTGTTAATCTAAACAGGTGAGTGCAAAAACAGATGTGCAACACATTTTATGCATCATAATATATACAGAGTGACAAATAAAAAGCAGCCATGTCATAAAATGACAGATTGTGAGTGGTCATTAAAAATCCACGTGTGTGAGACAATCTATGTGGACGAGAAGTGGTTCAGTCCTGAAGCAGCAGACGACGATGAGTGACTGGCATCTCACTGATCCACCTGAAAGAGCAGAGAGAGATGTCACTTACAGAGAGACAGAGAGACACGGAAGACGAAGACATGGGCCTCTAAACTGTTGATATGTTGAATCCCAGGTCTTTTGCCGAAGTCAAGCCTTTTACAATGTGAAAACACGCTTGAGGTGCCTTGGCAATGAAGCATGCCAGTGACGTTTGGCTAGTGTAACTGAATTTCAAGATGTACACATAAAAAATTAATTTCCCACCACAACAGCAGAGACTAGAGCATACTGTCACACTTTCTGTGTTCTCACGCACTATATGCACTAAAACAAATAAACAAACAAATAAATATCTGACATAAATGAATGGTTCCGCGAAAAATTAAATGTATAAAATGTTCAACTTACCCCAAATATAGTCGTTCAGCCAAAACATGTTTGGTGTCCAAATTTTGCTGCTTTATTTTAGCATTGGAGGTACGAGGCTAACATTGCTAACAGACACTAGACGTCAATAGACACCCAAATCTTTTCCATAAACACAGCACTTCATGCTCATGCACATCACGCAGGCACACGGAGGCTAGAATGAACTTGTAATTTCAGTTTTATTTTTGAACATATAACTTCAAAACCACCTGGATGTGGTTTGAGCAGTTTGAGAGGAGCTCCGGGAATGGGTGACTATTGGATTCCAGTGTTTGTTAGCAATGTTAGGCTCACAGCTCCAGTTTAAACTCCACTTGACTATATCTGAGGTGAAGTGAAAAATTGTGTAAATCAGATTTATTTGCAGATTTATTTTAAAGATACTTAAGAAGATAAGTGTGACAACTAACCAGTATAACAACTATGAGGAGCTCCTCTATGAGAAATTCGTCATACATTTATGTGAATTGACTATTTAAAACATTGATGCCTGACAATTTATCATAAAGCTACAATAAAACCAAGTCCTTTATGTGAAACGTGGAGTTTCATTTTCTTCACTTGAAAATCCAAGAACGCCTTTAGTTCTACTGAGTGCAATAAGGAGTCCATTTTAAAACCTTAAATAATTTACAAGGAGGTCAGAGGGCAAAGTGAAGGGCAGCTCTATTCCCCCCACACATCTCTGGCTCTGTGCTTCATAGCACTGACTGTTGCCAGCTTTCTCTGACAAAAGCTATAGTAGCCTAAAACACAGACACAGCAGCAGCTCCTATGGTAGTAGTTTCTCACAGCCCTGTAGCAGAGAGCGTAATGATATGTTTCTGAGTGCATTAACATTGACAAGAATGAGGTGGATTATAAAGATTGCCATGACTAAAAAAAGTGTTTCCTTTTTACGTGAAATCCACCATTTTCACAATGATTGGCACGTCTCTCAGCCAATCACCACCATCTTTAACCATTACTTTCTCCATAATTGGAGGCAGAACTCAAACAAATCTGCAGTGAGAATGTCAGCGGAAGTAAATTCATCAGAATGACTGGACTAACAGATGTGAAAAGATGTTACTGGGGAACTTGTTATTTATACACATGCTATCCTGTTCATCTGGATGATGCTGTTTTTATTTAAATCCTAGGCTTGAAAAAGTTTTAGATTGAATGTCATGTGAACAATATCATTCACAATGCTCAAGGTCAAAGCTATTAACTAAGCAAGCAGCTGTAAGGCAAGCAGAACTTTTTATAGGTTACTATAGGCTATGACAAAGCATGTTGAAATAAGTTGGCTAAATAAGTTAGCTGTTCTTACTGACAGCTTGCTAAGTTTGCTAAAAGACCCTATTTACAAGACCCCAAGATCTCCTCAGCATATAAAGTTGCACCAACTACTTCTTGTGCCTCTAGTTAGCTCTAGTGTTAATTTTAGCATTAGCTCATCTGAAGCTGTAGCTTATGTCACTCAGAACTTTTCCTTAAACAATCTAAAGATTTCCCTGACTGTCCCTGACTGATTCATGTAAGCATGTTTTCCAGAATCCATTTTTCTTCGCTTTAAATTATCCTACTTTCATAATTTGTGAATTTCCATGTACATGTATGTTTGTACTGATCATGTTACAAAGTGTTTTCTTGTGTTTCAAAATTTTCTTTTGTGCTACTGAACTTTTGAGTCTGTTAGCACAAGTGCTACGGATGCTACCACGCAGCCTGTGCTGAAAGACAGACGTATCAACGGTAACAAAGGGACACGTGTCATTAAAACACCAAAATGACACACTATGGTCCTCCATGCTCCTCATGGGCATGCACAAATGAGCACTGCAACCGTTGTAACTGCATAATTAGGACAGGGCTTTGGCTGTGATGTGCAGGCTTGGAGAGACAATGCGCTTACGTACAATGCAAAGACAATGTTTCTGCTTCAACACAAAATGTCCAAGAAGGACCCACCCCCCATCAGAGGCAAAGGCATAAACAGCGCAACCTCAGGTTGACATCTAATTAAAAGCAAACGACAATATGTAATTAATTGTCGCGGGGGACTCGAGTGGGCGGCTTCGTCCGTGGCTAATTGCCGTTGGCAGATAAATGTGCGGGCGTGTCAGAACGTTCAGTCCGGGGTTTGTCAGCCGCTGAGATGGGCCTTCATTTCCACCCTTAATGAGAGAGTTATCAGGCTAGGCCTCCGCCTCTGTTGTTCTTCGCCCCCACGAGTCGAGCTGAAGCTTCATTTCAGACTCATCGCCCATTCTTAATCACAGCTCCATAGCATAGTGCACCAAGCCTCAGCATCCTCACAGAGAGAGCAGGAGTGAGAGGAGATGTCTGATTCCCTCCACCAAGTTGAACGATGGATGGAGAGAGTGAGTCTGAATTGTGTTGGATGTTGGAATTATGGAAATCCATTCATAGTCTAATCATAGTTAAACAGCAGTTGCCAAATCAGACTAGCATCAGTATGCAGAAGATGCTCTCCACACAAAAGAAGTGCAAAGTTCAAGACTTGTTATTTGATAGTTTGGCAAAAAAAAATTACACAACGTTACACTTACTAGTGAATGCAGTTGACATCTTCTTTAGTTTGGAAGCTTGTACTTGATCACTTAACACTACATGACCTCACAAATGCTCTTCTGGATGAATGGGCAAAAATTCCCACAGACACTCTCGAAGATCTTTTAGAAAGCTTCCCAGAGAATAGTAAGCTGTTATAGCTGCAAAGGGGGACTAACTCCATATTAATGCCTATGGATTTGGAACGGGATGTCATAAAAGCTCCTGTAGGTGTAATGTGTAGGTGTCCCAATACTTTTTCCCATATAACGTGGCTGATTTAGTACCTTTGTGACCAAAGACCTACCAATACCAATAGAACACGACAAAGTCCTGGCAGTGTCAGAAATTTTGGTCCAAAGTCTTTACTGTGACCACAGCTATGACACGTATCTAAAAAGCAACGAACAGAGAGTGGAAAGAGAGAGAACGATGAATTAAGGTGAAAACTGCTCACAAGTTATATGTTAGTTTACATACGTTAGCCTGGCCCAGCATTCAATTCACATATACAGTGATCTGCTTTGAAATGGCAAATCCATCACCAGAAAAAAATGAGTGTATAAGCTGCAGTACAACTGATGTTGCATAGCCACAGAATTTGGCCTGTATCTGCTGCATCTTGTGCTGTGTGATATGCAATAAACTGTTGTCATTGCACAGTGTATGATTAGGAGTGCCGATCTAGGGTCAGTCCATCATCCATTTTATTGTATGCATTAGAAAGAAAAATGAAGGTAGTGCTCCAAGTGCAGTACTTTTACTCTCAAAAACACTCAGAACTTGTATGATCTCTTATCATCTATTGCTGCTGTCTCTGTTGTTCTCTCTCGCTTTCCCTACTTGCACAATGAAACATAAAGGAATCTAAACACAAGCCATTAGGCTGTCTATATCGGCTCTCTACATGTTTTTTTTGTCTTATTATGCAAATTCACCACGTACCACTCTAAGACCTATACACCTGCGCCTATCCACTCTGTTGTTTGGAGTGAGAATGAGCATAATTATTCATGATGCAAACAGAACAAGGGCTCCCCGACTAACAGAGTATCCGATGTTGTGCATATTTAATGGGAGCCATATGAAGACTCTTCTGCTGTGCATTCTAAGTGCCACACATTCATCCTGTGCCTGTGGGCAAAAGGAGCATCAAAGATTGATTTAAACAACAGTTTGCATGACAAAGTGAATTTTGGAACATCTGAATGGCTGCTCAAGATTCATGCCGCGTCCAGGCTGCTGATCATTTCGGCTGCGGTTTTCATCCATTTCTCCTAATAGCAGCTAAAAGGAAAGCCTGCATGGCACTCCATGTGTGTTCACAGAGCAAGACTGTCACTCATATTTGTGGTGCAGCCATGGAAACCAGCCCTGCGTTGCGCTCCAAGGATCTCACTACTGTACTCCCCTCCAGGCAAAAGCCAATAACTGCTCCTTCAGTAGGAATGAGAAATAAATAAACAATTAAACTAGAGAAAAATATTGACCAGCTGCCGTGTGCACTTTTTATTATTTTTTTGTGCTTGAAGCAAGGCTATAGAAAAGGCTTGGTCGAGCAGTGGATTTGTGTGGACTTAACAGGCCAAATCAATCTAGTGTCCGAATCAATGCAAGAACTTCGAGCAAATCTCCATTAGCTTGTGTTATGGGGCTGTCCAGGGCCAGCCACATGTAACTGGGACCAGCTCAACCTTCTGTTCACTATAGGATCCATTTAATGACTCTTTGTGCCCTTACCAGATAAACCAGAGCACCGCCAAACACAGTGATTAGTGCATTGTCAGGAATGGGTTCAAACATACACTCACAGAGCACTTTATTATGAACACCTACACCTACTTATTCATACAATTATCTAATCAGCCAATCATGTGGGAGCAGAGCAATGCATAAAATCATGCAGATACAGGCCAGATAAGCTTCAGATAATGCTCACGTCAACCATCAGAATAGGGAATAAATGTGATCTCAGTGATTTTGATTGTGGCATGAAAAAACATCCAGTCAGCGGCAGTTCTGCAGACAACAATGCCTCATTGATGAGAGTGGTCAGTGGAGAATGGCCAGACTACTTTGAACTAACAGAAGGGCTATGGTGACTCAGATAACCACTCTGTACACATGTTGCAAGTGGAAAAGCATCTCAGAATGCACAAAACATCAAACCTTGAAGCAAATGGGCTACAACAGCAGAAGACCACGGCAAGTTCAAACTGCAGTGAACACAGGCTTACCAAAACTGGCACTTGAAGACTGGAAAAATGTAGCCCGGTCTGAGGCACACAGAGGGTGGGGTCAGAATTTGGTGCCAAGAGCACGAATCGATGAACTTGCCTTGTGCCGACACTCCAGGCTGGTGGAGGTGGTGTAATGGTGTGGGGAATGTTTTATAGGCACATTTTGGGCCTGCTATTACCAATCATCACTTGCATGCTGCCTATCTGAGTATTGCTGCTGACCATGTGCATTCCTTCATGGCCACAATTTACCTTCTTCTAATGGCTACTTTTAGCATAATAATACACCATGTCACAGAGCAAAAATTGTCTCAAACTGGTTCCATGAACAAGGCAATGGGTTTCAGTATTCTTCAGTAGCATTCCCAGATTCAGATCTGAATCCAATAGAACAATGAACCAGAATCTCAAAGGAATATTTCCAACATCCACGCCACAAAGAACTGAGACTGTTTTGAGAGCAAAGGGAGGCCCTACCCAGTATTAGTATAGTGTTCCTAATGAAGTGCTCAGTGGATGTATTGTCTCAGTCAGATATTCTTTTCTCTCTGAAAACTTTATACAGGAATGAAATATGTTCTTAACTTAAATGTATGTTAATGTAACGAGATTTTACATTCTAAAAACATAAATATGACAAAAGGCTTCTTTGCACATGTCGGAGAACAGGGGTGCCTAATCCTGGTCCTGGTCATCTACCCCCTTGTGGATTTGCGTGGCCCTGAAACCTGGTGCATGTATTATTTCAGAGGTGGATCATTCTCAGCACTGCAGTGACACTGAAGTGGTGGTGGTGTGTTAGTTTGTGCTGCACTGGTATGAGTGGATCAGATACAGCAGTGCTGCTGGAGTTTTTAAATTTTAACTTCTTGATGAGGGATGTTTTTTCTCAGAATAAATTTACTTCAATTAAAGGTTGGATTTTTCTCATTTTTTCAATATGAAATTAAGTTAATTCATAAAAGGTGAATTTCCAATCACACTTTTTACTCACTAGCCTCAGATATCTGGTCTGGTTTACTCTTTATTACTGTAGTTTGGGGTATCATCATGCCTAGATCAAAAGAGTTTTCTGAGGCCTTCAGAAAGAATTGTGTAGATGTAGAAGAGTCTGGGAATGGGTTTGAGAAGTGTTTCCAAAATATTAGAAATCAATCCTTCCACTGTCTGGAAGATCATCTACAAGAAGAGAATATTCAAAGCTACTGCCAACTTGTCAGGCCACCCCAACAATTTGAACCCAAGAGCAGAAGGTTAAAAGAAGTCTTTAAGAACCCCAAAATTTCATCACAGGATCTGCAAGTAGCTCTTGCCACTGTTGATGCAACAGTGCATGCATCTACCATTAAAAAAAAGACTGCACAAATTTGGCCTACATGAGAGGTGCACCACGAGGAAGCTTTTGCTGTCCAAAAATAACATTAGGGCAAGACTTAAGTTTGCTAATCAATATCTAAGTAAGAAACAGGACTTCTGGAGCAATCTGCTATAGACAGATGAGTCAAGGATAGAGTTGTTTGGCCATAGTACCAGAAGCCGTGTTTGGTGAAAATCTGCCAAGAAGACTGCATTTGATACAAACAACCTCATACCGGTTGTAAAGCATGATAGTGGAAATGTTATGGTTTGGGGTTGCTTTGCTGCTTCAGGACCTGGTTAATTTGCAATCATAGAATTGACTATGAATTCTCTTTCATACCATAGAGTGATTGAGGAGAATGTGAAGCCAAAAAGTTGACGCTGAAGAAGTAGACCTTCCAACAGGATAATGATCCCAAACATACAAGCAAATCCACCAAGGAATGGCTCAAAAGGAAGGAATTCCACTGAAATTCTGTGATTTGAAACAGGCTGTACATGCAAAATATCTCCCAGTAGATGCCAGAAACTGGTAGACAGTTATAAGAAATGCCTACATGAAGTTTTTTCTCTCAAAAGGGGCAGTACCAGTTACTAAAGCCAGGGGTGTACTTCATTTTCCAAATTAATGTTCAGTAAAATGATTTGCAAAGTCAAATTTCCTTTGTTTTTTATTCTATAACATAATATTTCCTTGTAGATATTGTTTAGCTGATGATCAAATACTGATATGCCCACATACGTCAAAAAACCAAGACATTTCATGGTGTGTACTTAAATTCCATATGACTGTATAAGGTAAGAGGAGCTGATAAAATAGACAATTAGTGCAGATACAATGGGGTGTAATTAATGAAATGGCAGGTCAGTATATAAGGAAGTAATAATAATAATAATAACAATAATAATAATAATATCTTAATTTATAAAGCACTTTTCATACCAATGGCAGATCAGAGTGCTTTACAGACAGGTGATAAAGCTTAACAGTAATAGAAGAAACTATGAGTATTAATTTAAAATCATATAACACAATGACAGATCAAATTAAAAAGCTAAATCCCAAAAAAAGACACAGAATTTTAATCAAACGCTTCCTGGAATTGATTTCCAGAGTTTAGAACCATAATAACTGAACAAGGCCTCTCCATGTTTTCTGTAGTTTACAGAAGGTATTTGCAGAAGGCCAGTATCTTCAGATCTCAGATCACGTGTTGGAACATAAACAGACAGCCATTCTGTGAGGTAAGAGGGCGTTAGGTCATTTAGAGCCTTAAAAACAAGTAACAGAACTGAAATGAGTAGCATGAGTAACCTAACTACCTAGCACTTATGAGTTAGTCCTGTTAATTATATGTTAATTAATCTAAATATTGTTAAATATAACTTATTATTACTTTGTGTTCCTCCAAGTTAAGTGATCATTTATACTACTAATTATGCTACAAACTGATTAACACCAAACTAGTTTGAGATATCCTGATTTCTCTAAACTTGTTTTTGTGTTTCTTAAAATGGAAATTATACTTAAATTATCAATTACTGTTTATTCTAAATGATGCTACACGATAAACCAAACAGGAATCAGGAACAATTCTGTTTTTGATTAAACTAAAACAAGTCCTTCACACGTGCACATCTTATCCAGTGTCAGGTTTTTTAGAGATACTATTACAGCAAGTTAATAGTATGACAGACACTGTCAATATGCTTACAAGGGAAACTATCTTTGAATAAGCAACCTGTGTTTTAGGCCTAACAAGTAACAAGCCCACTTAATGAACATGAGACACTATTTTAGGAGAGTATTACACCTGTTATCTGCCAATTCCACATTTGGCTGTTATATATCTCTGTGCACATTTAGTTTTGGTCTGCTCTCCTCTCAGAGGGTGAACACTTTACTTGGAGGGACACATTAAGTAGTGATTAATGGTTAAAATGTAAAGCCAGCTCTGAAGACAGAAACGCAGCTGAATAAATGGAGGTGATGGAAAGGGTCCAGTAAAGCCCAAGGACTATACTCCTTACAGAGCTGCACAGTGGAAGAAAATGTAGCAGTAGATTAATCAACAGACAATTAAGGGGACTAATTCTTAGTGCTAGTTAGTTCTCATGTTACTTCTTTATATGCGACACACTCATCAGTTCATTAGCAGTGTAATAAGCCACAGTACACAGTTAATGAGTGATTACACTGTGAACAAATAACACACTAAACGGTCAGTTAACTATCAGTTCACAATGTAGTCAATTGCTAATTTCTATGTACATGATCAGTTACTACTGCTTAATGAATGCTTTATTAATATACAAATAATTGCCTATTAATGGCATAATTCGTTTTCAATTTGCCACCTTTAATGTTATTGTTTATGGGTCATCGCAATAATTTATTGTGTCAGATGTGAACATCATTGTGTTGGATATGAATACAAGCCAAACCGAGTCATAATGCAAAACCTTTACATTATGCAAGGGTTTTTAAAGAGGACCTATTTTGCTCATTTTCAATGTTCAGAATTTTATTTTTGGGATCTATTAGAATAGATTTACATGCTTCAATGTTCCAAAAACACATTATTTTTCTCATACTGTACATCTCTATCTCCCCTTACTGCTCTGTTAGAGCTCCTGTGTCTGTAAGCTCCCTTCCCAATGCGCTCTGATTGGTCAGCTTGCCCACTCTGTTCTGACAGATCAACTGCCAGAGTGACTCTGCTCCTACATGGTCCTGCAGTCTGCAGACAGACACTTCTGCTCCTACATGGTCTTGCAGTCTGCAGACAGACACTTCTCTCCTGAGCAGTTGTAAACACAGATGTGGCTATTTTTACAATTGGTTCTGCCATATCAGTTTGAGCTAGAATCCAATCCTGAAAGTCAGGTCAGCGTCTTCTCGACGTGGCTACGAAACTGAACAATCTCCTTCTGGCCTCCAGTAGTTGCTGTGCGTTGTGTTATGGTGGGCCAAGTTTGCCTGATTTTTTCCTGGGCATTTCCATGCACAAAAAGCTATATAACAACTGAATAAAAGAGAAAAAAAACAGAAAAGCAGAATAGGATCCCTTTAAAACCTCTAAAAAGTTATTCACTCTCACACATCTCATTAACTAATGTGGTCTTTTAGGACTGTGCTTCCCACCCCTGATCCTAGAGGTCCATTGCTCTGTACATTTTAGGGTTTTCTCTGCCCCCAAACATCTGATCTGACTAATAAGCTCATTAACAGCCCATTACTGAGCTGAAGTGGGAGTGTTAAAGCAGGGAAAACACTACAATGTGCAGGGTAGTGGGCCTCCAGGATCAGGTTTCGAAAACACTGCTTTTAGGTTCTACTGTGGCATCACTCAAAGAACCCTCTGTGGCACCTTTATTTCAAAGAAAATCACTGTATACCTTTAGTTTACTGCAAATGTATGACAAGCTATTTTGGATCATTTTTATTCTTCCATTTCACTCAATGTAAAGAGCAGCTGGTGTTTTCAAATGGTGGTTAAAAAGTTACAAACGAAAATGTGATGATAGCTGATTTAGCTGCTGTAACTCTGCATGAGGCCAACAAGACTACAGTGACTCACACACTTGTCAGTGATGCAGCAATCAGTGTAAAAAGTTGCTCTGCCGTCTGGCTCTCAAAGTCCAAGTGATCACAGACTGTAGATACAGTATTCGCCTTTTCACAGCACAGTTATTAACTTCCACAGTCTGCGCTGTGACTTCTTGAACCTGTGAATACCACCAGCGACAGTTTTATTTTTTGCTGTGGGCTGCTGCCCATTTCTCCTATGTATATCTGTACCTCATTTATGAATATGGTTATCACATACAATGTTAGCTATAGATCATATAAACAGAGGCTGAAAGAAAAGCATTTATGTCTAAGAAGAGCACCCTTGAAAATAAAGGTGCCAAAGAGGGTTCTCTGGAGTGATCACATAGAAGAACAGGTCTTGCTTCCCTAAAGGATGGATCTTTCTAAAGCACATGTGTCAGGCTCCATTCCTCGCAGGCCAAAAACACTGCAGACTTCAGCACGCTGCCTCATTAAACACATCTAATTCAGCTCATTAGCTAATTAGCAAGGCCTTCATGAACTGAAGTCAGTGTTAGATGAAGGTAAACATTAATCTCCACAGCACTTTTGGCCTGGAAGGTCCCCAGTTTCACATGCCCGTTCTAAAGAATCTCCAGGTAGAGGTTCTGTACAGGGACGCAGACAGTGGGAGCGCCGTGGGCTGCAGCACTCCCAGATTTCAGGATCATAAATAAATAAGTAAAAAAGAACTTTATAATAGTTTACGTATGCTAAAGACCTATGTGAGCTTGGTTTAGGGTGAAGTTTGTATTTTTATATTTATGTTTTATTTATAGATTTTCAGAATCTGCAGTAGCTGTGCGCTGTTTAAGTTAATGCTGCATTTTAACAATAAGCCAAACTGCTTCTCCCACCAGCTTTCCATTCCGAGGGGAGTGTTGCTAAAAAACAAGCCAGTCCAGGGGTGTTGGCTATTTCTGAGCCCTAAAGCAGCCTAAATTTTTAAACTTAAAAAATCAACTAATGTACAAGGTTTTAAAGGGCCAATATCCTACTTTTTTCATATATATGATGTGGCCTTGTGTTTGATACATGAGCTTTGTAACTTCAGCATGAATGGGCGGGGCTAAACTGCTGTAGGCTGAATATATGGATATATGTAAATGATTTTTGTGACATCATAAAAGCAGTGAATTCAAAATGGTCTGTTTTTGCAGCTCAGTTTCTATAAGTGGACTGTATGAACTGGGGAGTGAACAGTATGTGTTGAAACCTCGACAGTGTTAACATACTACAGCTCTTTTATTTAAAAAAGCGTGAGGCCCTTCAAATACATCAGTTGGTTTTTAACTATTATATCTCTGGCTCAGTGTGCGTTGGAGTCTTTAAACTCAGCATGTAGCTGTAGTGGGTGTGACACAATCAGTTATCCTGCCACATATCCACAATCAATCTGATTGGTCACCACTCATTTACATAAAAAAATGTTCCACAATAACAAGAAAGAGAGCTGAGTGAGCAGGGTGTGCGTCAGTGGTTCAGTTATATGTGTACGCTGTTGTCTCACCACATTATAGCACATTATGACATGTTCAATTTGATGTACACTTTCCAAAAAATTCAAATACAAAAAGGCATATAATTTTGCATTTTATATGCTGCTGAAAATTTCAGCACTCCTAGCTTTATTTTCTTGTGTACCCTGGTTCAATAACAATAAAGGAAAAGGCCCAATCCAAGATCCATTTAGAAGCCTGTGTTTTTACGAGTGTGATGATTGAGGCAGTTGAGAATCACAGCAAGATGCTTTGATGGATGGATTAAGCAGATTCTTAACCCTGGATTCTCCTGTGGCTCTGTAAAACTCGGCTTTGCGTTAGCCACAGCACGGAGCCAGCCTGCTCTTTGCTCTGGCTCGGCCATCATTACTTCACTTATTCTCTCTCATCCCTCATCAATATTCCAGCAGGCTGGTCTTAGCAAGACCCACAGACCTGGACAAATCACTCTCCTTGCAATTTCTCTGGTGCAGAGGCATGCTTAAGCTCACATAAATAGGCACACCAACACACATGTAACACAGACACATACACCCTCTGATTGAAAATACACCTTGTAGGCTGAGGTAAGTCCTCAGCAAGGGGCTCGGCACAAATATATAATTTAATTTCATGGACGTCAGAAAGAGCACCTATAAGTTCTGACAATTACTTCCTCTGATGGCATTTTTCATTATCTGCATGTAGACCTCAAGGCTTCTGATTACGCTAAAATGCATGTTCACGTTGATAAGCTTCAAAATTATACACACGCCTCTAGGCTGAGTGCAGCGGCGAGACGGGCAGAGTGTGAGGAGAGGGTGGTGAATTTTAGGTGTGTCCCCCATGCCTGCGAAAACGAATTGATCTCTCACTGTTTCAATTAATCCACGCTGTCTGATATGGCAGACGTCCGACAGACTTTCAGCCAGCCTCGATGCAGGTAATTTCAGCCGCCATTAGCACTCTAATTTGCTACACTCGACTCGGCTCGACTCAAACAAAATTCAAACCCTTTCAGGAAAGAGAGTGACAAAAGGGAGCATTAAGGGGTCTAATATGTCTGTAAAATTACAATATTTCATTTGCCGTCATTCCACCGTGCAAGAGGCGATTGTACACCTATCACTCCCCAGCAGTGTGCCGGCGAGGGGCCATTATGGACTATGTGCGGCTGCCGCTGCGTCGCGCAGACTTAATTGTCTTCTGACGGCAACGCGGAGGGCAGGGAGTGTGTCGGCAGGGTGTGTGTGTGTGTGTGCTCGCAAGAAGGCCCGAGCAGGCCCAGCCCCAGGGAGCAGCCCATTAGTGCCGTAATTACAGCTTGGCTACGATAACCATGCCACACTTCGCTAACCACCGCACACAGGCCTTATTGCAGGGGTGCTTTACTTAATACCTTTATTACAAAAGACAATCACTTAATTATAGAGTCTGCGAAAGAACATCAAATGTGCGTCAGAATCAATTTAGGCGCTGGTAATGGAGGCGGTAGAGCTGTTTATTGTCAACTTGACAAGTGCGTCAGTTAAGTTCCAGCAGTCAAAGGCTGCTTTCTGATAACTCCACGATTATTCATCAGATGTGGCACAATGACGTGGAAAGAATGAGTCTGACTCAGTGTGTGCAAGAAATGAACTCTGGTGATTGTGTAGTTTGAAACAATAGAAACCCATTTACCTTCTAATCATAGTTAAACTGCTGTTGCCAAATCAGGCTAGCATCAGGGCACAAGCAAAGATGCTCTCCAAACACAAAAGTGCAAAGGCTCTTTATTTATTAACTGAGTATCCTGGCATTTTTCAGCCTAATCTCTGTCTGCCACATCTGTATTGTACTGTTGATGAAGCTCACTGCATTTTTCTGCTATTAAAAAAAGAAAAGAAAGCCAAATAAAAACACTTATGATAGAAATTAATGAGCAGTTGCTTCAGAATTAGAGTATTGATCTATTTATCACCAGAAAGCAAGAAGGCCCACAGGGTGAAAAAAAGAAAAAAACTTTTTAGCTTAAAAAATTATCTTTTATTTCTGACATAGAAAACTTGGTAATTATAACCTGAACAATAGCTTACATTTCTCTGTTGCTGCCCAGTGTCCAGAAGGCAACACGCATGTTCATGTAGAATTCAATCAAACATAATAATAATAGCAATAATATTAATACTACTACTACTACTGATAATAATAATAATAATAATAATGAATTACATTACATTAAAATACATTATCGTTAATAATAAAAACAATATTGACCTAGCAGTCTAAATTCAAATGTAAATAAAAACAAAATGCAATGATGTGCAAATCATTTAAACCCTATATGTTATTGAAAATACTACAAAGACAACTGAAAAATATATGCCCATTTTGAATTTGATGCCAACAAGCCGTTCCAAAAAAGTTGGGATGGGGGCAACAAAGGGTTGGCAAAGTTGTGTAATGCTAAAAAACACCTGGTGGTTGATTGGCAACAGGTCAGTAACATGATTTGGTTTAAAAAAGCATCTCAGAGAGGCTGAGTCTTTCAGAAGTAAAGATGAGGAGGGGTTCACCACTAGACTGCACAATCAAATACTGCAACAAATCAAGAATAACGTTTCTCAGTGTAAACTTTTGCTTTTCATCTTCTACGGGACATAATAACATTAAAAGATCCAGAGAATCTAGAGAAATCTCTCTATGTAAGGAACAAGGCCAAAAACCCCGTATTTGCTGGTTGCAGGTGGCACTGCATTAAAAACAGACATGATTCTGTAGTGGAAATCACTGCATGGGCTCAGAAACACTTCTGAAAACCACTGTCTGTGAAAACAGTTTGGTGCTGCATCCACAAATGCTAAAGTTAAAACTCTAAAACACAAAGATGAAACCATATATAAACAGGATCCAAAAACAATGTCACCTTCTCTGGGCCGGAGCTCATTTAAAATGGACTGAGGGGAAGTGGAAAAGTGTCCTGTGGTCCAACAAATCCACATTTTAAATTCTAAAGACCACCCAGCCTGTTATCAGTGCACAGTTCAAAAGCCAGTATTCATGATAGTACAGGGGTGCATTAGTGCACATGGCATGGGTGACGTGCACATCTGTGAAGGTACCATTAATGCTGAATGATACATACAAGTTTTGACAACATATGCTGCCATCCAGATGACATCTTTTTCAGGGAAGGCCTTGATTATTTCAGCAAGACAATGTAAAACCACATTCTGCATGTATTACAACAGCATTGCTCCATATTAAAAGAGTCTGGGTGCTAAACTGACCTGCCTGTGGTCCAGACCTGTCACCACTGATAACATTTGGCACATTATGAAATAAAAA
This sequence comes from Colossoma macropomum, assembly GCF_904425465.1. NCBI lineage: Eukaryota > Metazoa > Chordata > Actinopteri > Characiformes > Serrasalmidae > Colossoma > Colossoma macropomum. Next base: position 23,863,222 of record NW_023494803.1, on the reverse strand, counting down.
ATATGACAAAAGAGACCTCAAACTGTTGAACAGCTGAAATATATACAAAGAAGAGTGAGAAAACATATCACTTTCAAAACTACAACAGTTGGACTCAATGCTTACAGTGTTGAAAGAAGAGGTGATGAAACACAGTGGTAAACATACCCCTGTCCCAACTTTTTTGGAACGTGTTGTTGGCATCAAATTCAAAACGCATATATTTTTCAAAAAACAACACAATTTCTCAGTTTCAACATCTGATATGTTGTCTCTGTAGTATTTTCCTTTCATGTATTTGGCTTTCATGAGTTGCATATTATTGCATTCTATTTTTATTTACATTCTGCACAGCGTCCCAACTTTTTGGAAATGGCGTTGTAAGTGAAAGTAATGTAAAGATACACTATATGGACACTATATGCGGGGCAGCTCCATATTAATGTGCACAGAATGGGATGTCCAACAAACTCATATAGGTGTGATGATAAGGTGTCCACATTCTTTTGGCTATGTAGTGTATTTCTTTGTCCCTTCTTGATATTAACATTAGGCTATATAAAAACATTCTCATTAAGTAATACTGAATGAGCAGAGCACAGCAGTGACCTATTTTTCTCATGATCTAATCTTATTTCAAACATTTTTTCTGCATTTTTTTCTGTTCGAATGCATTGTGAATATTAAGACTGCTGTAGCTGAATATTGTCAGCACAGTGATATGCAACATGAAATAAAATATTAGGACATTAGGCTAACGTAGCCTCATTTTATAGCAGAAATCAAGAGGAATGGCAGCAAATTAAAGGGACATATTTCTTACACTGGTCGCTCATGACTGGACAAGTGAAACATCAGGGGAGGCAAAAAATAGATAAAGCTGCCTTTTTAGGCCACTTAAAATGCCAGCTTTATTTTTGTCCTATTAAATCAGTGTTTCTGAGATACAAACAAAGATGACTTGGAACAAAGATGACACATTAGGACCGAAGTGGGAAGTCCTGATCCAAGTGCAGCACTCCTACTCTGAGCACTACTCTGAACATTACTCTGAAAAACCCTCACAAGTTGTATGATAAATATGGTGCAAACTTTCATCGTCACATTCTGATGGAATCTGTTGAATATGCAGCAGTTCAACATTAGGCATATTATTATTCCTCACATCGCTAGAGAAGAATTGATGTTTGCTGAAGTCATGCTTATTCCACATCCACAGGTTGAGTCATAGACCCAAGGGAATCAATTTAAAGCAATGTTGTATGGGACATATTCTGAAATAGATTTGTTAAAAATACACTGTGCTTTCATTTGGAGGAAATGCGAAAATCATTATGAAACAAAGCAAGTCAGGAACTTCTATCAGAACAGAAAATAGGGAGTACAAGGTTGAAGGGAAAAGCTCTTCAGTCATTTCTGGATGCTGATGATAAACACCATGAGTCATTTTATTTAACCCCTACATTGTTCTTTTTGGTTTAAATAACAGCATGAAAGAAATCATTATATTTTAAAAACACCATTATAAAATTGATTATCTGTTCCATTTGGAGAAATTAAAAACACTGTGTCATTCATGGAGTTATCTTTGATCGTGATGTTGCTTGGCAACCATACTTTTAAATGAACTACGTGGTGGAAGCATTGTTTATGGTTTATTTTCTGTTGAAGGTAAATACTGGCATTTGACTTTGTAGGACCGGAAAATTCAAATCCTGCTGAACATGATGTCTCCTAAAATATTCATCCAAAGTGCTTTTATAAATAATTAAATAAAAAGTGTTGATGTGTCTCCCTTCTGGTCTGTGTACTGCTAACATTTAACAAGGGTGGAGCTGCTCTCCGGTTTAGTTGCCTTCTTCATTTATGGCTTACACTGCAATACATTTCCATGGCAGGTTCTATAAAATATGTTTATCTTTTGTAATGAATGTGCAACTAGGTTAGGCTATAGTGAAAACCAGGGAACATTAGATCATATGTTTTCAGCTTAACAATTCATTAATAAGTTTTCTGTATGAAGTTGAGATAAAAATGTGAAAATAAAAAATGTAAAAATAAAATATGAGCATTTATGAATGACAAAACATGTTGATACTGAGCTGATGATCACTAAAGATATTTACACACGTGAGAAAAACAGAAATGTGGATTGATAAATGCTCTCTGCTTCTCCTTTGCGATGTTGATGTGGGAGCAGTTCAGGTTTGCCACTCTTTGTCGCAAAACATTTGACTTTAAGTTTGCAGCAGCCATAAAGCCACAAAGAAAGTCAGTTGTTAGCAGCCATGTGATAAACTGACAAACATGTTTTTTGGCAAAGAGTTTTTCTTTTAGGCTGTTTGAGAATATACAATAGGTAACATTTGGACTACGTTATCACACCATGTGATAACACTTGTGTTTTTGCACAATAACCAGTATGTGACCAAAATTTTAGGCTAGCTTTACACAGTGAAACCTTTATGCAATTTTAGTTGCTTGAAACCTATATGAAGCTAAATTGCACTTGAACTGCATAGTGTAAAGTGTCCTGCTCACTTGAAACTTAGCCACAACAGCTGCAAACGTCTCAATAGCCAATCAAAATCCTGATAGCATGCCATGTGATCACGACATACTTTCAAACAACTTATATCCCCAGATCAACAGACAAGAGAATCAAACAGAAACTGGTTTATTGCACGGTTAGAAATTAGACCCCCTACTCCACACAGAGCACATGTCTCAGTTGCCTGAGCCATGACAACAAACATTAATTTCTTGTAGCTAACATTTCTGCAACCAGCTGCTTTAAAAGCCACCCAGTGTTAACAGCTGTTTTAACTGTTGCATGTGCCACCATTTATTGTTCTAGCCTGCTGTTAATCTACATAGCTAGACAAATTTCCCCTCTCTTGACGCTCCCTAATTTTACACGAAGCTCAGATTCATTTGGGTTCCAAGGGATGAAAATTCTTAGAAGCGGAGACGGATGTGGTCAGCGATTAACTTGCACTGCTTCTAGGACAGGGTGAGTTATCATCACCTAGGCAACAACCATAATAGCTACTTAAACATACATTTTCAAAGGTATAAGATACACATAGCAGATAAACGACAGACACAGAAAAAAAAACATCAATGACAGCTTGAAGAAATATATGAAGGGTGATAATAATGCTGCAAATATGTAAATAACACCTTGTGGAAAACTATATAGTGAGAATTAACAAGCTGGTAAGTTTCTGCTAATTCTAGGGGCGTAACTGCATGTGTTGCATGCAAATTTGTTTTTGATATGCTTCATGTAACTATCAAGTTGCATGGAAATTATGTTGCAGACAAATTTCAGGACACCATGATGGGAACCAACATGTACTAGTGGAAGCTTTGTTACCAGTATGTTTATTTATTGATAATTGTGTTTTATGTGTGTATTTATTTTATCATATTGTATGTTTTACAAAAGCAATAATCCACTAAAGGCCCTGTGTTACACTGATTTTACTCTACTTTTTGTTCTGCCTTACAATACTCCTTAACTGTGGTTATCATCATGGTAAATCACAGCTTTTTGTAATTTACTGCTTATTGCTGTGATCAACTTAAATGATCCCTGAACTATAACTTGGGTGGTCCAGTCATCATTTAATCTCAATGTATGTCATTGTCATCTCTCTCTTGTTCAGAATGCTGGTGACTGAAGGAATACACAAGAGACAGATCAATATCTAATTCCACTTTGTCCCTATTACTCTACCGAGGACCATGTAACATCAGTGTCTCACATTCAATTGTTACAAAATGCACGTGGCTGTATTGGGGAGTTGATTATTGTCTCCAGTTGATGTGATCTCAATATCATTGCTTTTAATGGGTCATATAGATGAATAATACATAAAAAAATGGCCTGTTTTTCATTCTAAGACAGTATTTGCATTTGGAAACTATGAAAATATTTCACAGGAAGAGATTTAGAATGAGAGAAGATATAAAAGCAATAAAGACACATGAGGTAAACAGAAGGAAATCTTTGTTTCAAGAGATATTACCCTCCATTAAGACAAAACCATGCTTATGTGCAGCCCACGCTGGAGGAAAATGAAATTAGCTCATACAATTTCTCCTCAGCGCAATTACAGCACATTAGGAAGTGATTACACATCCAGTATGGATATTATACTGAAGTCCTTTGCATGAATCTTAAAAGATCAACATGTGTGTGCGTGTGTGGTTGTGAGTGTGGGTGGTGGGTATGTGTTTGAAGGAGAAAGAAACAGACTAATTTACAACTGTTAGCACTATAAGTGTTTGTTTTGAACATTTCCATTTGAAATGTACTTACGTCTGGCGAGAGCCCCCTAAAATCGCTGGAGTTGTAGGGCAATTATTCATAATGCTCGGGGAGCATCCGCATTAATATGAGATAATTACAGTGTCACCTCATTTGATGATGAGGGTTGCCAGGATTGTTATGCATGTCAACAAACATTAACATCTTGTTTATGAGTCAATATGCTGCTATTGCCAATGATACATCTTAATATAGCAAACATAGAATTAGTTTCAGGCACGGTGTCACTTACTGCATGAGGATGAGGACGATGATACTGAAGCCAGCCATGACGATAAAGGACATTCCAGGAAAGGTGGGCAGGGTCAGTGGGTAGAGGCCATTGAATATGACGGCAGCGATGAAGAAACATGTGGCCTCCACTGAGGCTGCGAAGGAGAACATGGCACCTGCGTAGGTAAGGTCAAGACAACAGCAGTATTACTGAGGCTACTGGCTTGGAGCACTATAAACATTTGAAATCTTACTACTGTTTTTCTATGCTATTCAAGTGAATTATGTAATTAAATAATTAACTGTATACTTATTTATGCAATGAATTACATTTACACTGAATCTACATTCTATATCAACAGGTTTAAGTCTGCACTTCCAATGTATTTACATTTGTTTGTATATGGAACGATGAGGGAAGCATATTAAAAAATATAAAGGATGTTTTTCTTCCCGTAAAACAAGACTGTATACACAAGAGTACCTTTTCCTCATATTCAACACGTGGTTTGAACACTTGGAATTTGTACTTTTACAATATTTCTACACTTTTTGAATGGGCAATGAGTAAAATTAATTACAAAAAGAAAAAACTAGAAACTGATTTAAAGCTACTATAAAATATTCTATACACACATATAACCCATATAGATAATGTGTCAGTTTAGTAAAAACTATTTTGTGCAGTCAAATTGTATTCTACTTTTACCTATATTATAGGCTATTGTAGAACATTGCATTATATGTGACTGTTTTATGAAAGCAACAACCACTTGAGCCAGTGTGTTACAGTGATTTTCACATGGTTAAGAGGGTTTAAAGCCCCAGGAAAGCAAAGCTCTTGTTTTCTTTCAAATTAGATTAATGTTGGAGTAGTTAAGATTATTAATTACTTCTCTCACAATGTAATGGGATTTTCTTTTCATTCAGTCCTTTTTGGAAATAGTAATCTGACTACTCATTAGTAACATTGGCAAACGCAACCAGACGCTCACAGCAGAGGCATGAGTTGAAAACTTTAACACCAAAAGGGGAATCCAAAATCACAATTGAGAAACAATAGCAGAAGGTCGAAAACCAGCAAACCAAAACAGAACAAACGGATGAGGCTCTAAACGAAGTCATAAACAGCAAACAGGTCATACACAAAGTAGCAGTCAGAAACACAATGGAAACGCTTGGTACGCACAGTAGAGTGACGATACTTTGTGAAGTTCCTAAGCTAAAGCCTGGGCTTATATACTAAACTAACAAACACATGTAACAAGAGTCAGGTGTGATCAATCAGAAGACTGGTGAACTCGAGTGGGGATAGGTCTGTGTGTGTCCTGAGTCACGTGATGCAGCGAGGGGTTGTGGGAAATGCAGTCCTGAGTTGCCAGGTTGGTTGTAGGCTCAGCCATGTCTGAAGTAGGTGTGACAATCTGTTACTCTCCAAAACTGATACAAATTTCTTCCAAAAGTAAAGACAGAGGGAAAACTCAGTACTTTATTTAGGAAGAAACAGCCAATCACATTAAACATCATTTAAAAGGCCTGTCACCATCTCTGACTTTGGACAAGAAACAGAAAAGTTATATAGCTATTAACAGCTAATGCTGTTTGAAACTAGCTACTAGAATCAGTCCAAAAACAGCTGCCTTGATAATGAAACCTTTATGAATTAAACAATGTCACGCATCCCTCCAGCTCAGACACAACTATGATCTCCATATCCCAAAATCCTCCGAGAGACATGGCTGAGGACTCTCCACAGAGCTCCAATCAGCGCTCACAGTCACCTGAATACTAATGTCGGTCACCTGTGCTGTTGGTCATATGATTCATTGGAGTTAGTATAAAGTCCGGGCTTTTAGCTTAGAGACTTTGCGAGGTCTTGCTTCTTTTTATGAGAGCTACTGAGCATTTTGTCTGTTTGCCTTTTGTCTGTTTACTTGCCTGGAACTCTTGACTTTGCTTTTTTGCCTTTTGCTCTTCACATTTGGTTGCCTGGTTTTGTGATGATTGTTTTTCCTTGTTTGTTAGTCTTTCTGGGTTTGACCCTTGTCTGTTCTACGACATTGAGTTTTGCCCAACAATTAATGAAGCCTCATTTTTCACTTTTTACCACATGAAGCTTACAAAGCTGTTTCTGAATGAAAATTAGGACTCTCTTCTTCAGTAAAAGGGCCTTTATCCACTTCATTTTAGCAGGATTAGATGCTTTGACAGATTGTTTCAAGAAGGCAGAGTTCACAGTACTTCCTGTCTATAACTGTAATGTGATTACAAGACTTTTAACTGTAATGCATTACACCACTTTGTTATAGGAAAAAGGAAGTGCATTACTGCAACACACCACTTTGTACCACGTTATGCCCCAACAATGCACATGAACAACTTTCCAGTCTCTAAAATGACCGGTGTATTTTGCCAGAATTTTCTTCCTTTTCAGTGTGAATTGGACAGTCCAGTTTACAGTGGCTTGACCTGCCCATACAGCTTTAACAGCATTACCCAGGGCCTCACTGTCCTATTTTGCGAAATTGAGAAAGTGAAAACTAACCTACTAAGTGAAAGTAACCCAGCCAGCATAACTACGCTAGCAAGATACCTCATCTGTCTATTGTTTGTTTGTTTGTCCATTTGTTCATTTGTAAGCTTGTTCACTCAACAGTAGTACAAGTGTATAAGACTTTCACCCTTTATAACCCCTTTAAATGGCCAGGTGGCCCGAATGTTACACACTTCTATAACCTAAGAAGAGTTCAGCCAGTTTGCATTGAAGTCCCTGTAGTTACTGAATAATAAGCCTTAGTATGTAATAAGCCTGGGATGTAATAAGCCTAGGATGTTATACCTAGAGAATGTTTTTATTAAGAGAGCAGGGTCTACACCGCTTGCATATTGCCACTGTTGAAAACCTCACATCTCCAAGATGGTAACTTTACAGGAGAAGGAATAAACATTCTTAACTTTCAATATAAGTGAATGTAAAGACATTTTATTAAAAATATTTTAGGACTATTTCTGTTGGTCTGATCATTATGAAATTTCCACATAAAGCTTCCACAAAGAGCAGCTGTCAAAACATGAAAACTGACAAAAATGGAGATGTCCCGTCTCACTCCCTGCTATTGTGTTTAGTTCAGCATGAGCAGCATAGATTGGGAGTGTTGGCTAGAAGGATATCAATCAACTGAAGCTTAGTATCATATAAACCTGGAAATATATATTCCCTGGTATTGCAACTCTGCTTTACATTGTGCTTAAAAACACCCCTTACCTGTTAAAATCATTGTAATGCATGGCCCCTCACAGCTTATTGCTTTATTACACCACGCTTTTGTTATTGCTAGTGATAACTGCTGCTTTTAAAGGTTATGTGCTCATTCAAATAAGATGCACAGGCTTGTGTTTTTCACATATGTTTTACTGCGTCGACCTGTGACCCATATTAACCCATGCTTTATCTAAAGTATAGGCTGGGTGTAGCTGTAAAATAAAGCGCAGGCTCTTGTTTATCTTCCGTCCTGAAGCAGTTGAGTAATGGCAGCGCTTGCTGGCATCTGTGCAGTGAAGTGTATGGAGTGGCGGCATGAATAATGGTTTGATCCGCATTGATAAAACATCTCCCCATGCTGTAGTGAGTGCTGGGACGGCTCTGACTAACTGGAGCAGAATGAGCTGCTGTGTGTGTGTGAGCGGCCTTTAAGTGCCTATAACACGGAATCCTTATTGATCTGAGCTGGAGCTGAAAGTGCTCCAGAACGCTAACTCTGTAGCGTTGGTGACATGTGCAGTGTGAGAGACAAGCTACAGAAAAGAAGCAGCTCATCAGAGACAGCGTTTGTGATGGAGGCTGAAAAAGGCAAGTTTTTGCAGGAGAGAAAAACTAGAGCGCCTCCATGGTCCTTCCACACAAATTCAGCACACTCACAGTGACCCAGAAAAACACAGCAGATGTGGCAAACTTTGGAAATGATCACAGAAACATGTTGTAATTTAGACTGAATCAGAGAGAATCTGTCACACGCATTCTCTTTATCAGTTTCACTGATCATTTTTGAGCTGCTACATTGTTTTTAGAGATGCTGGTGGAAGTCTCTTTGGAAAGCTGCTGTGTTCATTGTGAAAATCAATCTAATTACATGCTTGATATTCTTTATGTCCTTTATATGCTCTATAAAAACATCTGAAATAAAAACTTTAAGTTAATGTAGTGAGATTTTACTTTAAATAATGTGGGTTCATCTCTTTTGCTCCATTCATCATGTTCACACAATGTAAACAGCAGCTGGTGGTTCTGAGGTTCTGATATGACAGCGATGATTTGCCATTTTGATTAGCAGCCTTTGTCAAAGTAGATAAACATTGTTTCAGCGTTTTTTGGATAGGAAAAAGTGACAAAACTTCTTTGTTTTCAACTTTGTTTCCTCTCTGCATATCTGAAAATAACAGAATACTGTGCAAAATCCATAGACCCCTTTATTTATTTAATTTATGGTCAAAACAGCCAATAAGTTATTAATTTTTCAGCAACATGAAAGAATAAAACCAGAAAACATATATTTAACAGAAAGTTACACAGAAGCCCACACATATATGTCAGTATTTTTCAGGTTTTAGTGTGTCCTCTCTTTGCCTTTATTACAGCTTCCATTCTTTTTGGGGAACTTGCTTTCAGTTTTTCAAATAAATCTGCAGAGATATTTTTCCATACCTCCAAATTTCAATCTTAGAAGTTGGTTGAGTTTTCTGCTTCTGATGATCCAAGTAATTGCATACACATTCAGCAATGATGAGGGTGGTCGGTCCATTGTTCTGAAACCACCAGCAGCTTCTTTGGTTGATCTGTAAATGTTCTTCTTTTTTACCGATTTCCTTTTCTATGTAAAGGCTCTTCTTGTCAGCGACACATCCTTTCAGATCTGAAGCAATAGTGGAGTTTGATTTTCTCCAATCTCTCAAAGGTGAAAGCTGTAAGTACTGTTTATCTGATGGGGACAGTTTTGATTAAACTTTAGTTTTGGAAACTCATGTTTAATTCACATTTACTTTCTCCCCCCTTATGCAAGTGGATTATCTTATATCTAATCTCCTCAGAAAAATCTCATGAAGAAATGAGTAACTTGCACTTAATGGTTGTTTTGACAGGACAGAGTCAAAAAAATTCAAGGTTGTCTCTGACTTTTCCACAGTACTGTAATTGAAGCCCATGTCTCTGCTGATGTGACATTTTGCCTATATAATCACACTGCATCTGTCATTAGTATTAATACATCCCATTAAACATACAGCCACATTGGTTAGTTAGGATGTCAGTCACTTTAAAAGCCTTTTTGAGTGACATCCAACTACCAGTGGAAAGTCTTTCAACATCCAGTTCTACAGTTTGATAGTTTAAAGTGTGCTATGCTGTGTGAATCTGTCGCACATTCAGGCTTTATGTTGTAGTCACATGCTTGAAAGAATTGCTGAACTATAGAAATGGTTTAAAAACAACAATGACAAAAAACAAATCTTTAAAACCTTCATTAATTCAGTAGCTCACTTTCATCTAATTAATGAGCCTAGATGTGCCTCTCATTAAGGAGCCACGAGAAGAAAACAGAGATTAGCATCTTTCAGCAAAGTTATCAGGCAAAAACACATGCCAGACACACTACAGATTAATAATGAAAGCATGAGTCTGATCTAATTGTGATAGAGGAGGTTAAAATACTCTAAGCTAGAGAGGCCTAAGGAAAAGGAGCAGGACTATTTGCTGGCCTGGTTCCACTGAGTTAATCCTGCAGCCTTTTGCAGTCATTTAAAGAGTCATTATTCACTATAAATTATTCAGCAACTACTATGAAAGTAATATGTACGTTCTGTAGTTATCAGAGTCGAGAATTAAAGTGTGGGCCGAGAAACAGAGCTTTGCAGTTTATGAGTATACATATGTACACAAGCCCCTCCTCTTTATTTCTACACTTACAATACACTTACACTCACAAAGAATTACAATTACAGACTGTAGTTCATCTGTGGCTCTGTATACTTTGTTATACCCCTTTGCCCTGTTCTTCAATGGTCAGGACCCCCACAGGACTATCACAGAGCAGGTGTTATTTGGGTGGTGGATCATTCTCAGCACTGCAGTGACACTGACGTGGTGGTGGTGTGTTAGTGAGTTAGAGTTGTGCTGGTATGACTGGATCACCACTATAATGTATATATATATTCCCTATAATGCACCAACTTGCATGAAACCACTCAGAATGACTTTGGCCCAATCCTATTTCTTATTTTTACCCCTACCCCTTGTTTTCAAGTGTCATCTTGTCCCTTGGAACTGAGTTCCAATGGGTGCTAGTTAAAATCTTCCCCTATGAAATGGGACAACCCACAAATAAACATAACATTACTTAATTAACTGGCTACTAGCAATGCTCTGCAGCAATGCACT